>NW_013667307.1:0-34430 GCF_000517525.1 Limulus polyphemus | reverse complement strand
TTAAGATTTCAGCTGTCAATGAAGTAATAATTATGGGTGATTTTACTTTCGGACATATAAATTGGGAAATTCTAGAACCAAACCATGAAAGAGAAAGGTTTTTGAAAACTGTTCAAGATAGCTTTTTTCACCAGTTAGTCAATGAACCAACTAGAAACAGTGCTATTTTAGACTTATTGTTAACTTCAAATACAGAAATGATCGAGAGGGTGAAAATTGAGGAACATCTTGGTGCAAGTGATCATTGCTCTATTAGGTTCAATGTTTTGCTGCATATGGAGATAAGGAATAATGTTATTTTGGTTACAAATTTCAAAAAGCAAATTTTGAAGGGATGCGACAAGAATTATCTGTTGTGAATTGGACAGCTGTGTTATTTGGCGACAGATGTAAAAAGTTTTTAAAGATAAGTTTTTAAATATTCAAGGTAAACATATTTTTTATAGAAAGAAAAGGGTAGCTGCAAGTAAAAAATCAGGTTGGCTCACAAAGAGTTTAATAAATAAAATTAATGAAAAGCATCACACATTTATAAAGTTTAAATTGACTGGTATGACAGGAGATTTAGAAGATGAAGAAAGTTGGTGAAACAGGAAATTAGGACATCAAAAAGTATGTATGAGAAAAGTTGGCTGGAAATGTAAAATTAACAGTAAGGATTTCTTTAACTACATTAAGGGTAAACAAAATGTTAGGATGAGGTAGGACCCTTGAGGGATGATAAAGTAAGACTAGTATCTGATGATTATGAGATAGCTGGATTATTAAATTTTGCTTTTTCTTCGGTTTTTACTCACAAGATTTAAGCAGTATTCCTCATCTTGAGCAGTTGATAAATGGAAACAAAATCAAATAAGATGACCGCGTAAATTCTGAGCTGGTTAAGAAAAAATTGGGAAGTTTAAAAACGATAAGGCTCCTGGGCCAGATAATATTTCCCCAAGGGTTTTGAATGAGGTTAAAGATTGGATATGTGAGCCACTTAATGCTATTTTTTGTCAGTTCTTGAATAGTGGGCAGGTACCAGAGGATTAGAAGTTAGCTAATGTAACTCCATTTTTTCAAGGAAGGTGATAAAAATTGTCCCAGTAATTATAGACCCATTAGTCATACATCAACTGTGGGAAAAGGCTTGGAAAGTCTGTTAAAAGATACTTTGCAAAGTCATTTAACAAAGTTTAGAATTCTGTTTGATAGTCAACGTGGTTTCACTAAACGAAAATCTTGCCTTACACATCTTTTGACATTTTTTTGAAAAGGTTACTGCTTATGTAAATGATGCTCTTTTTAACTTACGTCAGTGACATAGATATGCATATGATATTAAGGTCTTGGGTGTTGCTAGCTGTGAAGAGGATGCTACTTATTTACAAAAGGATTTAGATCATATAGTGAGTTGGTCAAATAAGTGGCAGATGGGTTTCAATTATGATAAATGCAAGATAATGCATGTGGTTTATCGTAATTTGAATTATAAGTATAATTTGGATGGGAATAACCTTAATAATGTTATGAAGGAAAGGGATCTTGGTGTAATAGTTGAGCAGCCTCTAAAGCCATTCAAGCAGTGGTAGGGCGAATTGAATTTTAGGTTGGATGTAGAGAAATATTGAGAGATTATAATTTCATTGTACAGGGCATTAAGTTAAGCCACATTTGGAATATTGTATTCAGTCTTTGGCTCCTTACCTTAGGAAAGACATTTAACTGTTGGAAAGGGTTCAGAGAAGGGTTACTAGAATGGTACTTGGAATGGAGGGGTTGTCATACGAGGAAAGGTAGAGATATCTCAAATTGTTTTCTCTTGAAAAAAAGAAGATCTGATCTGATTTAGGTGTTTAAGATTGTAAAGAGAATTTATAGTATTGATGCATCATCTTTTTTCATACTAAACGGCAAGAATAGTAGGACTAGGGGACACAAATATAAATTTTGGCAAGGTATAGGTCATCTTCAGCTAAGATAGTTTACTTTTTCTAACAGGGTGATTGGTCTTTGTAATGGGTTGCCTTCAGATATTGTAGAAGCAGTAAATTTAAGTGAGTTTAAGAAAAAAGCTTGATAAGTATATGAACAATAAGGGCTGGGTTTAAGATTTTTTTCATTATTTTAATTTAGTTTAGAAGATGGAACAGCCGAGATGGACCAATAATCCCATGTTGTCCCAAATCATTATGTTATGTTAAAGTAATGAGACGATGCTATAAAACTTATTTAAGTTACATACCACAAAACTGTTGAAGGCGTTTTCCCACGAAGATGGTTAGACTGGGATTCATGCTGGAAAAGGTACATTACAGGAGATAAGTTTGTTTGTTTACTTAATAAAAGACTTTATTAATACTATGGGGTATAAGCTTGTTTGTTCACCTAAACGACACCTTATTAATTATCGTCATCAAGTGTCGTGCTTTGTAGCGCAGGCGATCATGTCCCTCCACCTTTCCCAGTCCCAGAAACTTGTAATTACATCAGTCAACCTCTATTTGTGTAGTCAAATTGTTAAACTGTCCAGGGTCTTCTCTCGCTGTCTACTTCTACTTATTTTCCCACAAATTTCCCAGTTGTTACTAAGTGTTCCATCGCTTTCTCCTCATCACGTGACCAAAGAATGCCGCTTGTCTTTTTCAATGTTCTTTTTGTTTCTGCTTGTTGTAGAACTACCTTATTATTGGTATGGGCTAATTGGCCAGATCGGAAACCCCATACTTCAGTACAGCCATCTTAACTTAGAGCCGTAGATCGAAAGCCAAACAACCAGTCAGCAGTACTCGATTATTAAAAATGCTTCTCTTAAACAAATAACGGTAATGACTTTCACTCTTATAACGCACTTCAGCTAAAAGCGTGAAGCACGTTAGGTAGCACTCGAACCCAAGTTCCCACTAAGAATGTTTTATTTTGTATGGATTTCAATTTCAGTTTCGATTAAAAAATAGAATTTATATTTCGTCTCACATTATATGTAAGAAAACAGTTAACTAAAGGTTGAGAATGAGCTTATACAAACACTTAATGAGTTATCCGTTTTGCAGCAATAAGCTTTATTGGGACTAAACGAACTTTTTTGTAAGCTAATTTTATAAAGCGTTTTAAATCCATGTTTAAAGAGCACTTACAGCACGTTGAGATGGTTTTTCTTTTATTTCCGGAAATTACACGCGTCTATTCGTTTATTTAGTATTAGTTGAGAACGCCAAAATATATCTGTTTCAGTATTATTTAGATTTAAATTTTATTATTATTATGATCTTAATTATTCAAGAAGAATCTAATTTATCAGAATGCATTAATGCTATCAGAAATTCTTATTTGAATTGCTTATGTTCTTCTCATAATTTTACTTTATTTTCTATTATTTGTGTGATGATAATTTTCTCTCTTTTTTATGTTAACTGCTTAACTATGCTTAAATAATTAAGTTATTTTATTTTTTACGTATTTCTATTCTTGTCTCAGATAGTTTACGAATGCAAATTGAAGTAAAAAAAAAAGAGTATTATTGTATTTATGGCCAATATTTAGACTATGGATATTAAATGATTTAATTTGATTAGGACTGAAGAGAGAAGATTGCGATACATTCTGGTAAAATGCAGGAAATACGAAAATAATCCCACCCAATGACCTTTAGTAGAATAAAGCTTTTCTATTTACTAGCAGCGCAGATTTCAATGGATTTTTCACCTTAAGATTCATTGTTTGTCATTTTTCACGAGGAGCGTGTTGTAAAAGCTGAATCATTTATGCCTGGAGCAAAGTGGAATGAATTGTCAGAAGATCCGAAGAACATGCCTTGATTCCGTAAACTGGTTCATGCTTTTATTTATCATCATGAAGCTAATTGTACTTCAGACTCTAACCAACAACAAAAAACACGTAAAATGTCCCTTATATATGGGATTTCTAACGTTGGATCTTTATCAAACTACAAATGTCACGATACGTAGCAGTATAAAAAATTAAACTATCTTGTTGAACTAATACTTTGGCTAAAACCTAATAATAATCTTTGTCATTGTAGGTCTTAAATCGCAATATATATTTCAACGTATCGATAGTGAAATCTTATTGATCTTTAACAATTACTTACATTTACCAATAATTCTTTTCAATCTTAACTAACAGATTGGCTGCGTAATATTTTATTGTTTGAAAGCTTAATCTAGTAACAAACATTGAACTAATTTATGTTCATTTACAAATTAAACTGATAAAATCACAAAAACCGACTTTAAAAAAATACTAACAAGAGTATTTTTAAACACTGTATTCTGTGTTCGCCCCCTTATCGTTTTTTTTTTTTCTAAAGAAAAATAGTGCATAATAATATTTCAACCACATCATTTTTGCCGTATAAAGATGCAGTCTTTACAAATATAACAAACCTAATACTCTTGTCTTATGACACTTTAATTGATCATAATCACGCTTAGCCAGCAAACGACGTACACACTATAACAACTACTACATGAACAGTATTCCTGAAAAATCGCTACGTACTTTAAGAAAACGTTCCAATATGATTTATTTCTATACCTTACAATTCAACATGAAGACAGTTAGGAAACGAAGTAAAATTTGTATTAGAATATTTCTTGACGGATATCTAGAATATCTATATTCTGGAGGTTGCCAGGATTTCTTTTCCCGTTCCTTCGAATTAACTAGCTTTCTCCGACTTTTCTAGGACAATAAACGAGCTAACAAACCTCTTCCAAACATCCATTTTAATCTCCCTGGCGAACAGATTTAAAATAGCCTATGCTAAGTGGATGAAACACTTATGTTTGCAATAGCAGCCTTTGTGTGCTTAAAAAATTAACGGGGATACATTATCCTAAAGTAGAAATTCGTGTAATACTGAAAACTGTGGAATGGGTAAATCAGATACCCACGTTAAAAAAATAAGCCACTAGTCAAATAGCATACTGACAGTCTAAGGAAAATTCTTTCTCTCATCAATGGAAAATCACTTTTAACTCAACCTAACATTATCTTAATATCTGTTCCTTTTGGTGTTTTCTTTTTTTTATCAATGTTTCTACAAAGGTAATAATGTTATTATAGGAATAGTGTAACTTCCAACCACTATATACAAGCAATGAAAATATACACGTTCAAGTGTATTTTAGCAAATAAAAAACTAATTAATTAATAATGGTTAACAGGTTGAAAATGTAAGTATTAAACAGTCAGCTCAAGAGTTTGTTATAAAGGCTACTTGAGGTTTTCTTCTCTTTCCTGATCATGTCTTATTGATCTAATACAAGATTAATCACCCAGTTTTTCTTAATACGAAAGTTGTATTCGTCATTAACATGTGGCAAAATTCTCAAATCATCTGAACTCTCAACAACCATTCACCTTTCATAGGTATGCTTACAAATGATATAAAAGGATATTTCCCGATAATTATCATATATAGCCAAAGAAACATTTTTTTAAGTGAAATGATAATTATCATAATTTAGCGCTTCTAATTGTATATCAGTATATCTAAAACGATTATGACGTTGTTGTTTCATCAATCGATTTTAAAATATTATCACCTATTAACGACGAACACATGTCACCAGGCGTTAGTAGCAAATACATCTTATCAAGCGCTAATAATGAATAGTTATTTTACGTGTTAATAACGAGCAAATGTTATCAGGTACTAATTACAAATGATGTTTCAAGATTACAAAAATTGTAGAGAGTGGCAACTATGTTTATCATAGTATTAGGACAAAAAGATAGGTACCACTTGGTCTTTCAAAGTTGGATATCTTTGGACTCTCCTTCTTTAGCAAAGTAAAGATATAAAATCACCCTTTATTTTCCAAAAATTATCGATTCTCCACTTAAATTTCTTTAAATGTTTAAATGCTGATAATAACTCATTCCTTAAGCCTTAACTGTAGCCTAGCATATATTTTCCAAATCTTAAACTTGTGTTCTCTAGTGTTATTATTCTCACAATACAGCACTAAGAAATGAAATATCTCTATCCTATCTACCCTATGTAGCTATCGGTCTATCTGGTCAATTTGTATGTGTCTTTGCGCTTTACATAGTCCTTTTAGCCCTCATGAAACCACAGTGGAAAAACGACTGTTCAAATTAACTGTTGAAATAATCGCAGCTGTAGGTTATGTTTCATTTCTTTTAAATATCTAGTCTCTGCTTATCCAATGCTTGATGGTTGTATAGTTAACAAAAAATGACTTGTCGTATGAGTGCTGAAGAGTACAAACGAACTCCTAAGCTTCTTCTGATAATTTTCATTTTCATGTCAAGTTTTAAGGTCATGTGTATTTGTTTGTTTTTTTATTTTGAAGCGAAATTTTGCTTCTTCAATAAATGTGTTTTGTGCAACTCCACTTCTAAATATAGGTTGATAATTAAGAGCAAACTTCTGTATTTCGCTCATTTCAATGTTTTCCTGAAAGGCTCCAACTTGATATCTAACTTTATATAGAAAGCTATTTAACGTCAGTGACAAATAATATATTGAATTTTGAGTAAAGGGTCGTGAAACATGATGCATCACGTAAACACAGTATGTTTCAGCTGAGAAAGAGGGGTGAAAGTTTTGTAACCAGCAGAAATTATCTAAAACGAGTGAAATCGCTTACACAAGACGTAATACTTTGCAGAAAAGATACTTTTACACAATCGATAGCTATAAAAGCTAAGATAAGACGTTAAGTGTCAGTGTTCTAAAGCTCACCGGTTGATACTCTTCATCTATTCCCAAGAGCACATTTTTTCTCAACTGCACAAGCTGTATCAATCGTTATCTCTGAAGACGAAGCTTCTTTATATTCTATCTTTCATTTCTTTGCTAATCCATCAAGTTCGGTAAACAATTCCAACCGGAAGATATATATATAGGCCTCAAAAGTGCCAAACGTTATCAAGAACAACTTCATAAAAAAGGTTTTTTGATATTTTTAGCCTTTCAGATGACGGTACACACGTAAAAAAAGTTTTACAAAATAGAAATGCTTTTGGAATCTTATCTAAAATTTGTGTATATTTTCACAGCTTTGAGTAAGAGCTGAAAAAGAGTCTCTTTGGTCTGTTTTGAATTTTCGCTAGCCGTCCCTAATTTAGCAATGAAAGACTAGATGAAATGCAGCTACTCATCACCACCCACCGCCAACTCTTGCGCCAGTCTTTTTTAAATGAATAGTAGAATTGACCGTCACACTATAACGCCCCCACGGCGGCTGAAAGGACGAGCATGTTTGGGGGACGGGTATTTGAACCCGCGACCCTCAGATTGCGAGTCGAGCTCCCTAACCGCCTGACAATGCTAAGCCCTTAATAATGGGAACATTTGCAAGATTGCATTTGAGGATAACGTAGAAAGACATGTTGTTGTTTTTTATTAATCACAAGGCTACACAAAGGGTTATCTGTGCTCTGTCCTCCACGGGTATCGAAACCCGGTTCCTATCGTTGTAAGTCCGCAGACATACTGGTATGCCGCTGGGGGGGGGGAGGCTGGAAAAGAGACGGACAAACAGCTAACACGTCCTATACACTGTTACTCTACAGTTTTTTAAAAAAAGATCAAAGAACAATGCATTTAGCTTTCAGAAAGGAAATAAATTAAACGATAATATATATATACATATATATATATATATATACCTTTAAGAATTTGAAATGAAAGGAATTAATCAAGAATGTGTAATTAAAGAGATTAAACAGCAAACGTATCAGGCACGTGTTAGAACCTGTTCAATCGATTTGTAAGACAAAACACCGTGAAAATAAATAAGTAAAGAATAATGTTGTCAGCAATGATTTCTATTCTGAGAGAACCAGAAAAAATCGGAAAGTTACATATGCAACGTAATACTGTAATGACTACATTTGCACAAAATAAAATTCCTCCCAATAACGTAAATTTTGTAACATAAGATACAGCACCTTTTCAATGAAATTGCATCATGAAATATACAGGAATGTTGACTTCTTCGTCTTTAGTGAAGAGCTAAGCAAACATCCATAACATGAACCGCTAATATCAAAGAGTGTTTAGTTGTGCACCAAATATTTTGCTTAAGGGATTAGGTTTATTACACTTATAAGGTGCGAACTGCCAGAGAGAGAGAGTTATTTATATACGTTACAGTCGTTACCAGAAGACACTCGGGAAAATAAGTACAGTCGCCTTTATATTTTTATCAGCGTTGGTGTTGATAATGGGTAGAGGATACAGTAAACCAAAAACTATATTAAGAATGTTTTTAAAGAAAAAATTATTATTTCTTTCTTTCATTGTTCAGATATTTCGGAACATTTCCAATTCTCCGCCAATCTTCATGAACTTACTTAAAGAAATCGTTGAATGTTATTGCAATCAAACTGTAAACCCAAACTTTTGCAGTTAACCTTAATTAGTGACTCCCAATCGACTTATATTTTTGGTTAACTGTTTTAAATAATCTGCTGGTAACTTAGATTAATCAGAAGATTATATTTTTGAAATAATCGACTAGCTAGTTAAACTTAGATTAGATAGAAGGTTATTAAAATTAATTAAGTACCAAGACATTTACGTTTCACTAATTAACGTTGACGATAATCAGTGACGGTCTGACTTGGTGGTTAGTACTTTGGACTCGTAATCGAATGGTTACAGGTTCGAAGTTTCCTTGTGCCTAATTATTGTGTTCTTGAGAAAGACACTTTACCCTAATTATTGCTTCATTCTACCCAGCTGTAAAGTGAGTGATGGACTGGCATCCCGTCCAGAGGGAAATGTAACCATTCTCACCCTGAATTTACTTTATTATTATTTATCACTAATCAATCATCAAAAATACCTTAGAATAACTTTCAGATAATTATGCCTAAGAGTGGTAGTTTTAATACCGGGTCTAGAGTTGGCATAGTATTTAACGTGGTCGGATTGTTAACTATAATAACTATTGACAATGATTGTAATGTATTGGTTTAAACTACTGGACAATGTTCTAGCGTATTAGTGAAAATTATTAATGTTTGAAACGTTGGTAAAAACTATTAGACAAACTGTTCATGTTCTAACTATCTGACTCCACTTTTAAACATTTGATGTTCTTCTCCACTATAGTTTTTTTTCATCAAAATGAAGGTGTGACTATATTTTGCCAAATTTGGTCCTCTCGAAATGATTAAGTATTTCAATTAAAAAGCCAAGATGCGGTAAGAGTTTCCCATTTTTATCTGTTCAGTTTACAATGACAAATGGCGTAATTTCGTTTAATTCTTTATGGAGATATATTCAAGAAGTACAAGAACCTTAAAATAAGATTGAGCTTGTTTCTAACAAACACCACATATTTTTTACAAGAAATGGTAAGCGACTATTTCTTATTTTTTTATGTTACGAGAGAGAGAGAGAGAAACTGTAAATGATCAACCTTTAGGATCAGAGTATGGTTTTTTGACATTAGTTAACTAATCTAACCTGTCCAAAGGATGCCGGCGCCTGGGGGCGTGAAGAGGAGGGGAGATCAAATGGTGCCGCCCAATGGGGTTCTTTGAGGCCGGAGAGGTCATGTAACGTCATAGTTTCACAAAATAGCAGTAGAGGGTGATTATTCTAAGCTGTGTTACTAAGTGTTGGGCAGGAGGTATTCCAAATTGCGCTGCTAGGGAATGTATAGTTCCAAAGTGTGTCCCTAGGGCAAATGTTTATTATGGATATTGAAGTAAAACTATAAATTGGAAAGTTGACCCTAACAATGATGCAGAAACTAATATAGTGTTAAGAAATATAGAAAATGAAATAGTAGGTTTATGTACATTACACAACTTGACATTCATGTTCAGACAGGTTCGACAATGCCTCTGGTTCTTGTCTCGAATCACATAACAAATATATGCCCGCACCGCTCCACCTAGGTTATCTCATTTCCAACCGTACTGATTTAAGAAATATCTGCCTCTAGTACTACATTTATATTTTAGTTAACTATTTTTAATAATTAGTCCCTAGTAGTATACTTTGGTACTATTCGCTCTACAGTAAAAGACACAAGAGCTATTCACCATCTGGCGCCATTTTTGGAACTTTGATGTCATGAGATCTCCTTGGCCTCAAAGGATGCCCTCGCTGAATGACACTCTTTTATCTCCCTTCCTCTTCATCCTTTTAACACAGGTTAGGCTGGTTAACTACCCTTCACTTAACATCACAATACGTATGTTTTATTGTATTTCTTATTTTATGAGAACCGGCCTTTAAATATGACATATTGTTTATATTCAGAACAAGCCTATTTTATTATGTTTCTTATTTTATCAGAACTGGCCTTTAAATATGACATATTGTTTATATTCAGAACAAGTCTATTTTATTATGTTTCTTATTTTATCAGAACTGGCCCTTTAACGCGATTTGTTGCTTGTATTCAGGATATGTCTGCTTTAATATGTTTCCCTTTATCTCACCTCTGGTCTCTTGAAGTGATTGTTGCTTGTGATATGGATATGTCTGTTTTATTATACAGGGTGATCCAAAATTATCTTTCCTATTTTAAAATTGAAGAATCGAATAACTAAAGAAATACAACTATGCAGTTTTCAATATCTTGTAGACTAACTCAAACAGTTTTTATTGACATGTCAGTAGACTTCTACATGTGCACCATTAGTGGCTATCAGCACGTCTAACCGATATTCGATTTCAGTCCACATTTACTACAACATGCCAACAGTAACTATGAAGATGGCGTTCGTTATCCTGGTCTTTAGCTCTGAGATGTTTTCTATAAGTGTGCGATACACAATGTCCTTAATATAACCCCATAGAAATAAGTCTAGTGGAGTGATATATGGCGAACGTGAATGCACGGAATTGGCCCACCCTGATCAATCCATTGCTTTGAACCTTTTCTTGCACAGTTGCCATTTTACGGGGTGAAAAAAAAAACATGACAAAATAAACTGTTTGAGTTAGGCTACAAGTTGTTGAAAACTGCATTGTTATATTTCTTTAGTTATTTAATTATTAAATTGTAGAATAGGAAAAATAATTTTGGACCACCCTGTATTTCCTATTTTCTCAGGTCTTGTCTCTTGACATGATATATTACTTATAATCTGAACGTGTTAGTTTTGTTATGCTTCCTGTTCTCTTATATATTGTCTCTTGACATTATTTAGTGCTTATAATCTGAGCATGTCTATTTTATCATATTTTCTATTTGCTCAGATATGTCGACCTCTATGTATTTGCATTCGCAGTAACGTGGTGGTAATTTTGATTTAATTTTCTTAAAATTTATTGGTTATTAGGCTTAAAGGAAACAAACGGGGATGTTCAGAAACATTTCTCTCTTCATCCCACTCATGATTGAAGCATACTATTATTTGGTAAAGGTGTTTCTGCTAGATATAGAAAGGTATGAAAAGAGGTGTCCAAAACATTCTACACTTGGGACGCTGATAGTCATTGGTGAAGCTGTAAGAAGACAAAAAACGGAAGAAGAAGAGGACCGGAAGGGGAGAGCCGGAATTCGTGCTGAGTGCTGCCGCACTGTCGATACCTTTTTTTTTTTAAATGGCCTCCATTCTTCTCTTCTTTCATCCACCCTTTCCTCCCAAAATTATTTTTACTGTTTGACACCATAATAATGAATTAATCATTATACAAATAAACAAAAAACAAAATGATCAAATTAAAAGGTTGTATTTTCAATCAAACAGGAATCGTTAGATGTTTAATTATACTACACAAATCTTATGTATTTATTCTATGTATTTTCAGGTATCTTGGTTTTTAAACAGTCAAGTTATTGCTCTGTTGAAAAGCTAATCACATATATCTTTTATAATAACTACTCATAAGTCGTGATAGTTTTATTTTCTTCAGTAATATTTACCCATTCTGATGTAAATAGAAAAACAACTTTTAATTTTATCATCTAAGTTACTTTGTATTTATACATATGAGTACTGTCTACAATAAAATAGACGAAATTTTGAATATCACCCAAAACTTGCAGTCGTTTTCTGAAATGTATGTAAAAAAACATTCATACACGTGTGTTAGTTGTTAAGTCAGTCTTGAATAGTACAAACACTGATGACTTGGTAAACATTATACTTTTCTTACAAAACATCAACTTTTTTGTCTGTGACCTTTGTAGTTATTTCCTTTCCTTTTTATAGATTAATATTTGGTTCTATAAGATATAAACCAAGCTAGCAATGCCGAGTCAGTACAAAACAACCAAGAAGTCATATAAGCTTGTGTTTCTTGTTATGCTTCTTTAGTGCATGTAAAGAACGTTCTCAAAATAACTTTCATATCGTGTCTACTGGAAGTAGTGAAGAACATAACACTAGAACTGCTCAGAAATTGACAATATAAATACACAGTACCGCTTGCTTATTACATTAGCTCCTCAACATGTTACATGAGTACAACTATTGTTATTAAACTCACGTATACTTTACTAGAAGTCTGAGTTTCTTTCGATATGAGAACGCATTTAGATACTACGTATATATTATTCTCTCTGACATAATTTCCTTACTATCATTGTCAAACGTGACAATCTATAATAAATGACATGTTGCTTAAATCCGTGGAGATGTAGTAACGTTTCATGTCTTGCTGCTGAATCGTATTTGATTTTTTAGAGCTCAAAATATGTGTGTATATATCAGTTTATGAATAACCAATAACTGAAAATTGATTTTGCTGTTTAATTTAAAAATGTTATTTTATAAACACCAACTCTAAATTTTTAATAGTCACAGAATAAAGATCTCTGTCACAAAGCCATCTTTGCCAAATTGATAAATTGTACATTTCAAGGGGCTGGGTGTGTCTCAATAGTTAGAGTGCACGGAATTTTTATGCCGCATAAAACTCTCTATACTTTGGGGTCGAGGCTGCACTATAATAATGACAGTCATATTCTGTTATTTGTTTACACAAAAGTAGCCCAAGATTTGGCTATAAATACAGTTAACTAGCTGCCTTCACTCTAATCCATCAGTTTAAAATTAGGGAAGGCTATGCGTACATAACCTTTGTGTAGCTTTGCGCGAAAATTCTAAATCGAACAAAGAAACAAATGTAGTTTGAACTTTCATTACATATAATACTTTTATCTTCCTCTGTTTTCATTATTTCATTTTTTACCTAAGTTACATTTTTTTGCTCTCAGTTTTTGCTTTTATGTTTACGAATTAATGTACAAATTGTTTAATAACCGAGAAATTTACATATCGCATAACTAGTCTCCTCCGTAGATTGATTACTATATTTCTTTCTTATTCCCAAGAGAGAAGGAGTTAGCTTTCCACCCATAGTCTTTAAGTAGGTTTTAAGCTTTACATCTAAGAAAGTAAAGCTTTCGAACAGAAAGAAACAAAGGAAAACAAGAGGGAATCCTCAATAGACGCAGAACTTGAAACTATTTTAGGCAGAATTAGAGTAAATTAATCTATTTTACTTTTTTTCCCCCTTTTTATTAGCTATATTTTTGTGCGCCAAGAATAACAAGTGTGGAGCGCGTATACCCAATTCAATTTTATTACTCATCAGGATCTCTACCAGTTTACCCTCACATTGAAATTATTTTAGGCAGAATTAGGGTAAATTAATCTATGAGACCTTGGGCATGGTCAAATACACCAATCGAACGAGTTTGACCTCATGAGTCCAAAACTTTAATTAGATTTCAAATCGATCAAGAGATGACGGAGCTTATGAGCTAAAAGTTTGTACTTGGTAAAAGAAATAACAAAAACGTAGAGTCATTCTAGGAACCGCTATGCCGCGGCTTAATATTCAGAAACTAGAAACATATAGATCTATGTCATTTAAATGTGACTCATACAATTTATTTTCATTTTTTATGAGCAGCACTTTTTTTTACAATGAAGATTATTTTTCTACAAAAGCACGTGGACTGTCTTATAGAAAGAAGTCTGTGTTCGCTTGAAATATATATTTTCTTCCTATATATAGATAGTCCATTGTTAGCTTTCAGCTTATTAACAAACAAACAGCATTTTGTTTTTACTAGTAGTTAATATGCCCGGCGTTGCCAAGGGGTTAGGACGCTTGACTCGCAATCAGAGAATCGCGGGTATCTAAACCCGATTTTAAAGTGATAACCCTCAAATCTGCTGCTGAGCCTATGAGGGGTAGGAAACGAAATCAAAACGTGTGTTATTTGGCTTTGTTTCGTCGTTTAAAAAAAGCATAAAGTTTGTATTCACGTGAATTTAAGTTAAATATTATGGGTGGTGAGATAAAATTTGTTCCAAATAAATACATTTTGTTAATGAGAAATAAAGTTTGGTTAGATTTTTTTTAATCAACCACTATATAAGATTAAGTGAACCAACGAATACGCTCGAGGTGACCGTGTAAATCGTGCAATCCACCAGAGAATATTGAGTAAACCATCTAATAAAATGGAGAATAATGGGTGAAGTTAGTAATCCGCCGGAGGGGACTGGGTGAACCGCGTAATCTACTGGAGAAGACTGAATGAATCATGTGATTCCCTGGAGATGATTGGATGAACTTAGTAATCCGGTGGAGGAGATTAGGTGAACCACGTAATCAACTGGAGAAGATTGAGTGTAACACGTAGTCCACTGGAGGATACTATTACAGGATATTGGGTGAAGCACGTGATTATCTGGAGGAAACTGAGTGAATCATATAATTTTTTTTTCATATGTATTAAAGAAAATGCTTTCTACTCATTTCGGAGCTATGTAAATAGTTGTAATTTTTATTTTTGTTGGTTTGGGTGATTTTCCATTATTTTTACAACTCAGTTGGAATCTCTTTTAATTCACATATAATTGTTGTGTTTCTTACATATTTACATCTCAACTTTCATAATTTAAATCGGTAAACATTTAATAGGTTCTCTCTGTATTTTAAATTTAAACCTATTTTGCAAACTGCTGAATAGTGTCAATTAAGGTACGAAACAGGTTAAATTTGAGGATTTATAAGAGTTACTGTTGAGTATAACTTTGTGTCTAGAAAACTAATATAGTGTTTCTTTCAACAATCTATGAACATTTATCACACGTGTATATATAGATATTGTGTGTGGAAACTGATATGTTTTGTAATACATGTTTTGCAATAATAAAATGTACGTATGTTTTTTATGTACTTTTTCTCCAAAGTCAAGTATGGTTTTTCAAATAGTCGTGATTAGTCACTATTATTAGAGGGCCCGGCATGGCCAGGTGGTTAGGGCGCTCGACTCGCAATCTGAGGTTCGCGGGTTTGAATCCCTGTCCCACCAAACATGCTCGCCCTTTCAGCCGTGGGGGCGTTATAATGTGACGGTCAGTCCCGATATTCGTTGGTAAAAGAGTAGCCCAAGAGTTGGCGGTGAGTGGTGATGACTAGCTATCTTCCCTCTAGTCTTACACTGCTAAATTAGGGATGGCTAGCGCAGATAGCCCTCGTGTAGCTTTGCGCGAAATTCAAAACAAACAAACAAAGTATTATTAGAAACCACAATTTCTAATGTAAGCAGCTTCATGACAAACTTTTCACACACGCTCCGTTGTTCGAGAGCGATGGCTTCCAGTAATACGTTTAAGTACACTAAAAGCATAACAATTCCAAGAATTTGTATGTGATTGAATAAGACTCTAGTTCCTGTTGTTTCAGTTATCTTTCTCGTGAATATTTGGTCCTTTATTTCTAGAAGCTTATGAACTTTTGGCTAGTGATCGAGCTTTCATCACCTTCAAGTCCTCGTTTCTTATATTGGTATCAAAAGAGATATTCAGTTTCATAACGATTTTTAGAGAAGGGGAAGAGGGGAGTTGGAAGGTTCTCTTTCATAACCATAGACTTCACTTTACGGATGAAGGATTTGTCTAGGACTGGATTAAAGTGCAGTTTCGGAGCCTGGTTCTATCTTCAACTGCCCGTGTTTTTTCGCTTCTATGAATATTTCTTTTCCAAAACGATTATGACATAAATCTCAACCATACATTTATCTGTGTTGACACTGAACTGTCGAATAGTCGAAAATTTGCATGTTACCACAACTCGCATCTGCAATGAAGGTTATGTTGTTCTTATTAATTGCGATTAGCTCTTTGTATATCCGTAGTCAGTTATTCAGTACATTTATATACTGCTATGTCATGTTGTTGTTGTTTTGCAAGTTCCCTTACAGAACAATTAAAGCGTGACTAAAGATGTCAGGATACAGATGTTGCTAAAATACGTGATCTGCATTTAATACAAACATTATTTTCATACAATTATGAATATTTTAAAAATTTCTAAAATCGAGTGTTAAAATTTTGTATAATAAAAAACCTTTCTGTGATACAATATAACAATAAACTTTTAACAACCAACTGTCTCCAGATTACTGAAAATATTTGTACTGTAATGTATAATTCTCAAAGTAAACGACTAAATTCTAACAAGTAGAATATTTATAAAACTCAAGAATGGGATGTGACGGATTTATTATCCAATATGTATTTTAATATCGATATTTGTTTAAGTTACGTTTATATGTACAAATTTACATAACTTATACTGTTAAATATGTATTGCGAAATCCAGCCTATTCACTAAAATTGTAGAAAATTCTCGAGTGTAAGAATCAACAATATATGTGTGTACGTAAACACTTGTGTATCGTCTATATTGTTGCGTAAGCTGGAATTTTGAAAAACTCTCCACATGCCTACAAATATAATCAACGCGATAAGCCAAAAGATAGTAGATATTATTGGTTTGTTGTAGTTGGTGTGCTATAAACTTTGGAAACTATAACTGTAATTACTATAACACTTATTAATCGGAAAACTTAAGATATTTAACCAGGAACGTTTATAGATTTCGAATATTACAAATCATTTAACTTCAGCGGATTCACATCGGACATTAGTACTTTTACGAAAACATTATCTAACTTCAACGGTAGACAAATCGGCGTGTGTGGCCAGCGAAGAATGAAGAACACAGAGCTAACTAGCTCCCTGTTAAATGCATTGTATCTACATCTACTCGAAATTAATTCGCTCAATGTGAACTCTCGATAAAATATCAAGGAAGTTCCAAACCAGTAAGAGGACTAAATATTGTTTGTAAGTTTGTAAAACGTTTGTACACAGATCATTATTTGTAATATCTGTTATTGTAAATTGTGTTATTGTTTGTATATTAAACTATCTTTATGTTTTAAAAAAAACTGTGTGTATCAATCTTGTTGGCAAGTATCATAGAATTGGATACATATCGACATTTATTTAATTTCTAAATCTAACTTATCATTTAATTCAGTTTCGGGCTATTCGAAATTATAATACGTTACTTAATGAATTGGAGGCTCTTTCGGGATAAATTGTAATATGTAACAGAGAACACTAAACACAATATTTATTATCAAAATAAAACGAATTATCTCCCCAAACAGCCTCCTCCCCAGTGACTGAGGGGCAAGTCTGAAGGCTTAAAAACGCTAAAAACTGGGTTTCAATACCTGTGATGAGTACAGTACAGATATCCTATTGTGTAGTTTTTCAGTTAGCAACACAGAAATAAACGCACAAAATATGTATAAACCTCAACAACGAGACCACCAAACACAATAGCAGTAATACAAGACTTAACCCAAAATTGGTTATGAGGATTTTTATACGTAATATTTTAGGGCAGATAGATATTTTGATCGATAAAGCCAGTGTAATGAAACTAATTACATCAGTCATTAATAGAGTATTGCCAGGATACATTTAATAATTTCCATTCTTGGTGTCGCTATATTACCCATACGTAAATATGGATGGAAAGGAAAGAACACGTAGTTACATTTGTCACAATTTTGGCAATCAAACTAGGAAACTGTGAAGAAAAAAAAGGAATGTTCGTCCTTGATATTTTGCTAGTTATCTTTGAAAAGTAAAAGAAGTCTTATACTTTTTATTTGAGAGGGAGGAATTATTTCACACAATAAAATGTCAAAGTGATCCAGTAGTGCTTTAGTACACAAAAGAAATCCATTCCAGGTTGTACAAAATTTAATTATTTCTTTATTCTTATGTTTTGTATCCATTACAAAAACTGTTCGTGTAAATTTTATTTTTGTAGGCTCTTTCAAACGTAATAATTTTGTAACGATGTATGCTTCTCGCTTTTAGTTCATTAATGTTTGAAAGGCACCTTATTTTGAGAACACCATAACTGATTGAATTTTGTTAATTTTTTTCGATTTTGTTTCTGAAACAAGGGAAGTATTCATTGACAAAAAATCAATCCCCGCCTGATATTAAAATTGAATACTTCCTTATTTCCTGTTTTTATTTTCTGCAATATATACAATATGGCCATAAACTATTGAACCACTTTCTTAATTGAATAGAATAGAATCAACACCAGATAAATAGCTGCTGACGGCGGGAGACTGACGCCTGTATTTTTTCTCACTACATTAAATGGGAGTATGTGAATAACATTTTCTAATGGCGCCACTGGCTATGACACTTCCCGTAAAGTTTTCTACATAGGAACCTATTCTGATTCCTGAAACTTCAGTCCTGAAATTTCCTGTAAAGTTTTCTACGAAGGAACCTATTCTGATTCCTGAAACTTCAATCCTGGAATTTCCCGTCAAATGTTCTTATTCAGATACTAGTCGAAATTTGATAAACGATTAATGGTACCGACTCAACAAACTCCTCAGATGAAGATTCGGTTAGTACATTGGTTGAAGGGTTGTCTTGGATATTCGTGCAAAGTTACACCAAGGCTATCTGTGGGTGCTATTGACTAGTCGCTTTCTTTCTAGTCTATCAGTTCAAAACTAGGGACGACAATTGAGTAGTGTGAATTAACCGTCAGCCTTATAACGCACCAATGGCTCCAAATTGCGGAGCGAGATCTTGTGGTAGCCCTGCATGAACCATGACCAGTCATAATTATGGGTAATCCTGTCAAAAGTTACGAAAAACTTCTTACCTTAACCCAAGCTGACAATAACGGATTTCATGTCCATTTTTCAGTCGCTTATTTATTACTTTTAGTGTCGATATTCACTTAGTTTAAAAAGTTCATAAGGGAAGTATTTCATTTACCTTAAAACTTTTAAGGTTTTATGTTTTATCCTAATTTAATTGTTTTATTACTACAGAACATAATGCTCTTTGATAAGGTTATCTTTGAATGTTGTAATTGTACCGGGTGTTGCGCAGTGGCTAGTGTGCTACTGTGAATCTAAGGGTTCATGATTGAATGCTCGTTACAGATAAAACGCGCTCCGTCCTTCCGGGTTAGGATGTGCCATAAGTTAGGGTTAAATTATACTATTTGATCAGAAAAAAATAATTTTAGTATTAAAGGTGGTTAGTGCTTTTAATTAATTGCCTTCCCTATAGTCTACAAGTTCAAAATTAGGGATAGCTATGCGCAGATATTTCTTGCGTTGCTTTGCCTGAAAATATGAAACTGACTCATCGTTAGTAAGTGTCGACTTTTAAAACAATCTGTTTACGTCCTTACACGTAAATCCTTGAAAATTCGTCGGGACAAGCCTTCAGAACCCATTAAGCTCGTGCCATAAAAGTCTCTGAGCTTTGAGTCAACCATCTTTACTTAACAATGAATTTTTAATTCTAATATATAATTTAGGGAGATGACGAGAAGTTTGCTTAGTTAAGTTCTTCTTTAGCCTTTATCGTTGTGAATTTCCTCTATGCATTTATGCCTTAGCAAAGTATCTTGTCTAACTTTTCCATAAGTTAAAAAAAATGCAAGATTAAAAGGAAAATAATCTTATAGTATAAAAAAGTGTTTTGTTCATGAGATGGAATTCTCATTTTGACGTTACTCACGCTTTTTGTAGAGTTGTTTGGAATATTAAATGCCTATTAATGAAAATATTCTATTCGTAGGAGCTCATGTTTCATTCCTATTTGATTTGATTCTCTCTTCGTTTGAGTAACATATATATAAAACAAAATGAAAAAAAAACGAATCCGTACAGCCTCACTTGAAAATTAAATCTGGTCGCCGCTTGGTAAAAAACCTAAACTCTTCATCTGGAAAGAGTGCCAAGCTAAAGAAAACAAACAACAACAACAAATAAAAGTCGCTAGCAGATATGTAATAGCTTGTGTTGTTGATAATGGTGCTTTTCTCACACATATATCTTCTCCTGTTTTGAAATTGTCTAATACATTCTATACATGTCAATTCACACTGTTACATCACATTTCATCTCTGTAAAAACATCGCTGATATAGACGAGAGATAGAACGTAGAAACAATCCATCTCCGCATAAAATTATTTCTAATGCTGGAATGTAGAACGTCTTAGCTGACAAATTACTGCATTTACTTTTAATATATGTGTGATACAATAACCTAATGAAATTGATAATAATTTATATCACATCATTCTTTGTTGGCTCTATACCAGTTCATTCTTTATTGGCTCTATACCGGTTCATTCTTTATTGGCTCTATACCGGTTCATTCTTTATTGGCCCTATACCGGTTCATTCTTTATTGGCTCAAAACTGGTTCATTCTTTATTGGCTCTATACCGGTTCATTCTTTATTGGCCCTATACCGGTTCATTCTTTATTGGCTCAAAACTGGTTCATTCTTTATTGGCCCTATACCGGTTCATTCTTTATTGGCTCTATACCGGTTCATTCTTTATTGGCTCAAAACTGGTTCATTCTTTATTGGTCCTATACCGGTTTCCGTAAAGAAGAGAGTATGAGAACATTTCAATTATCTGCTGTATGCTGATGATGTATTTCATTCCTCATCAGGGCTGAGTTTACAACATATGACACACTTAGTTTGAAAGTTGTTTAAATCAGTCGTTTATGAAACAAGTCTTAGGTTTAAGCAGCCTTTAGCATGACATTGAATGCTATTATGTGTGATAGAGACATCAGAAGAAATAGTTGAAACTGGAAACACGTAATGGGCTAACTGAGAATAATGTAGTTGGACTTATTATTAGTTTTATTCTGACGTCATATCACACACATATTTTTAAGTGTTTTAGCAACTCGTTAACTGCGAAATACTTCGGCGAGAGGAAAAATCTACAAAAAATTAAAGCAGTTTTAATACTTACCACTATGTTATTAATGCTTCCCCTAAAAACTTAATAATAATCACAATTTACTTACTTAATATAGTTCACTCGCTGGTCATGAAAACTGTTAATGCAAGTAGCGCCTGGACCAATACTATGTCTATCGTATCCCAGTCGGTCTGACGATCACTGGTATTGCGCGAAAGGCCTCGTCGGTATTACATATGGCATATGTAGTGTACATATTATAGGATATTTTTCTTTGATTTCACTCATAAAGTATTAGAATTGCATTTTAAATAAAATGTTTTAGTTATGCATTAAACCACATGTTCTAAAACTGTGGGTCGTGAATGACTTGAGGAATGAAATAAATCTATCCGAAGTATTTCTTTTTTTATAAAAACTAATATATATATATATATATAAGGAAAGTTTTTTCAACCTCTTTGCTGGCTGTGCTACATGGAAAGCATTGCCTTTTTGTTTGTCTTTTAGTTGATTTCTGATTTTCTCGCACAGATACTCGTAATACTCCCTAATTTGTAAACTTATAGACTAAAAGAAAGGCAGCTAGTCAACAACGCCCTCCTTCATTTCTTCGGTTGCTCTTGCTTTACCAAATAGTTGGATTTAACTGTTGCCCTTATAGTTCAACCACAGTTCCAATGTACGGAGCGAGTATTTTCGATCACGGGATGTAAACCACAAACAACTTTGATTCATAGTTTGGCTACACCCGACTTTTATTTGTAGTATATTTGATAGCTTTTGACTAAGGATTTAAGGTTATGGAATGATATACAAACAGACTGTATGTCTAGATATCTATTATTGCATTAGTGTTCTTTTCTTAGAACGTTAGTTATTCTTTGTTGATCTTTAGTTACCTGGCAAAGGGGAATATCTCGAATATTTAACCTAATAATAGAAGGGTTCCGGACTGATAAAGTTTGAGAACCTTTGTATTAAGTGATTAAAATAGTGTGCAATGCTCTTGGTTAATACTGTTACAGGAAAAGGGAAATATATTATTTGAAGAATATTTTATCATCGCATTGTTGCCAATAATATATATACATAACATTTAGAAGTGTTCTACATGTACCTCACACGCACAAATACAAATTCCTTTGACTCAGTCAAAGGGGTTTGTAGCCCAAAATACCCTATTATTGAAATTGATATGTTATTATAAAGTTTGTACCTTTAACTTCTTTGTTTCAGTTTGTTTCTAATTAAGCACAAAGCTACACAATGGGCATTCTGTGCTCTGCCAATCAAGGGTATCGAAACCCGGTTTCTAGCGTTGTAAGTCCGCAGACATATTGCTGTACCACTAAGGGCTTTTTTTTATTCGTGAAGAAACAAAAACGTTTATTTTTAACACTTTAGCATTTAGTTATTACCTATAAGAAGTATTTTACGTTGATTTTTATTTTTCAACTACTTATCAATCAGTCTCTAAGTTAGAAAAACAGAAATGAAGTTATAGCTTGTGAGTGACTTATTTAACTCTCGTTTAACAGTCTTTGTCGCTAGTAGATTTGTAGACGCCAAGCGGTGTTCCTTTCCAGATTAAGGGTAAAAGCAAAAGTAAATTCAAGCTTCCTGGGTGTTTAATTATTGACTCAGGTTGCCGAAAACACGGAATGTAAAAGCTTTGAAGAATATTACATTTAGTGTGAACATCAACTGAAGATATTATGCACGTGATAAGCAGTTATTTTTCTAGGTTAACGTTAGACTCGCCCACACGAAACATGACAACCGACTTTTCTTAAAAGGTATTTTAGAATAACAAATTATACATATAAGGTATATTATGTTACGTATTACAGTTTCGAAAGGTCTGAAACTGAGTTAACTGATGATTTAAATGTAATAGTTAGATATCTGCCGATATATCTCCAATTTATGATATTTCCCAACAAGATTGTTACACACAGTTTTCTTTTTTAATACAAATATCTTTTAATATACACTCAACAATACAATTTACAATAACAGTTACTACAAATAGTTGTTACACACACTGATTCATATACAAAAGTTTTACAATCTTACAAGCAATATAAAGTCTTCTTTCTAGTCTGAAACTTCCTTGATATCTTATCGAGGGTTCACGATAAACGAGTTAATTACGAGTTGATATAGGTACAATTCGATTAACAGGAAGCTAGCTAGCTTTGTCCTTCGTTTTTCACCAGCCACACACCCCGAGAAAATTCAAATTATGTAACAATATAAAGCTACATTAAGCGTTTATGTACATACATATGTTGTTGATTTTTACATTCCAGAATCTGCTACAACTTTAGAGAATAGGCGGGAGTTTGGCAATATATATTTAACAGTATAAGTTATGTATGTTTATAAATATAAATGTAATCTAAACAAACGTCGATATTTAGATTAATATATAATAATAAATCCGTCACATGTAGGATTAAAATTTCTATAAACAACGCTAAACAAAAATCTGTCTGAGATATGTTCTCCACAGGGAATCGAAACCCGAGTTTTAGTAATTGTATAGAAGCACTGTTCATAATTTATAAACAAAACATGTAGGTGTCTATTTTATTAAATTCAACAGCTGCATGACAATTTGTTACAATAATTGAATTTTTAAGGGGATATTATGGGCTATAATTAAGAGCAAAAATAAATATATTAGTATATCTTCCATAGAAGACAGTTTCATTTTGCGATAGAAATATCTGGCATGTGTTAACAGGATAATAAAACTCACCCAAAATATTGACTTCATGTTATGCAAACATAGTGAACAACAAAAATGGGAAAAAATAGAACACAATAAACAACAAATAAAACTTGTCTTCCTGAATTGTCTCAAGTATGATACTACTTAAGAACTGAGTCATTATTAGAAAGTTGCCTCTTTTTTTTTTTGTCTTACTCCCCAGCGGTACAGCCGTATGTCTGCGGACTCATAACGCTTGAATCCGAGTTTTGATACCCGTGGTGGGCAGCGCACAGATAGCCCATTTTGTAGCTTTGTGCTTAATTACAAAGAAAGAAACTTTCTGTCTTTTATATATTTTTCTAAAATATATGTAAATATATAATATTTCACCGCTCATGCAGTTTCTGAAATGTTTATGATGAATACTTTGGTATAATTTATATTAATATTCTCCTTTAGTCAAAATCGCATTGATTTCCCTGACATAAGTTAAAACCATGTCTTTAAGTATCATTGGTGTGGATTTTTGGTGTATAGAAACACCTTGTTAGTTGCTGATATTTGACTTGGATGATTGCTTCAAGTAACTTTAAGACAAAATTTCAGTCAAATATATTCACTTCGAGTTTAAACAGTCTTTTGAAAACACTTAATTACTTGTATTTTCTTGTGGAATTTTTCAGCAATCAAAAAAATGACATTCAAGCCTTAGCAGGACCTTGGTAAATAACGTTAAATGCTACAGTTTTGTTTGTTCCACAACACGCTGCATGGTCCAAAATTAACAATGTACTCTAATGTAATAATCTAATCTCTTCGTTCTCTCACGTTAATTAGTTAGTTAGTTGTTGTTGTTGTTTTTTGGGGGGATACTTAAATTAAAACGAAAGGACTGGCCTTTATATAATGTTTTTGTAATTAAAACGGAAAGGACTGACCTATATATAATATTTTTTGTAATTAAAACGGAAAGGACTACCCTATATATAATGTTTTTGTAATTAAAACGGAAAGACTGGCCTTTATATAATGTTTTTTGTAATTAAAACGGAAAGGACTGACCTATATATAATGTTTTTTGTAATTAAAACGGAAAGGACTACCCTATATATAATGTTTTTGTAATTAAAACGGAAAGGACTGGCCTTTATATAATGTTTTTTGTAATTAAAACGGAAAGGACTGGCCTTTATATAATGCTTTTTGTAATTAAAACGGAAAGGACTGGCCTATATATAATATTTTTTGTAATTAAAACGGAAAGAACTGGTCTATATATAATGTTTTTTGTTTTCTTTTTAATTATGCATTGAAGTCCGGGCGTGCGACTTGGTTAGTGTCTGCCCAGACTGTGAATTAAAGAGTTTATGGTTCGCGGCCCATTTCCGTAAAAACGCGCTCAGCAATGTAAAGCCGTCGATGCGCTACTTAAGCGACGACCAATCCTATAACTGTATCAGATAACATTAGCCCAAGAGTTGGCGGTGGGTGCTGTTGATTATATGCCTTCCCTGATATATCAGTTCAAAATTAGGAACGGCTTTGCGCATATATCCCTTTCTGTAGCTAGCTTTACACGAACCACTCTCCTGAATGAGGTTCTGTGTATGTTGACAGGTCTGGTGCCGTTGAGACGGTATGTGTCATTACAACAGCCTTTGTAAACCAGAACACTTATCCTGAGACTGAAAGTGAATCACTCCTTACACCTCTGTGTTTTACGAGCTTTTAAATGAGATTCCATCTCCCGGTTGTTTCTATGGCAACATATCTCTTCTACCCTTTGTCTTATTTTGTTAATGGTCAACAGTATTGTGTCCGCTTAATGTTTTTGCGAGTAAATTTTTCATAATTTTCTGTGTATTTTATCATGCTCATGGCTAATGATACAGACATGTATTTTATTGAAATATATATATATGTGTGTGTTCCTATGTTCGTCAATGTGATTTTTCTTTGGTTAAACTGAATAAATGAAAAACTCCATTAGGAATTCTGCAGTTAAGTCTTATGTAGACTGTCGTTACTTAAATTTCATCTCGCACTAGAGGCAATTTTTAAGAATTCCATTGAAAGTGCATCTATTAAATTACTGTCCTCGTATTACACCTTTTGTAAGTGTTCGTTTCTAGACGATAAAACAACCATTATGGAAGGCGAACAAAACCAAAGTAAGGCCCACGAATTACGCTGTGGATTTGCTACATGCTGGAAAGACATCATTTCACAAAGGGTAAATATGATTAGTATTTAATTTCATCACATCACAAAATATTTGTTATTCTCACATTTTAAGTGGCTAAGCATATAATAAATATTCTCGTTGCTACGTGAGAGGGATCTAATTATGCCAGCGTTTCACAAAGTGTGACGCACGCCTCACATGGGGGTGCGCAAATGATCTCTTGATGGGCCGTGCAAGCGATTAGGGTAGAATCAATAGTGCAATAATGTAAAATTCTAAATATATTTTTAATATACTTTTATTAATGAAAATAATAAGTAATTACTGTAACACACATGTAGCATTTTAATGTGTATTCGTATATTACATCTCGTCACTTAACTCACTCCTTCACTCATTGAAAAAAAAAAAAGAGGGGCGCGCGCAAGAAACCATTGATGATAAAAGTTTGGGAAACGTTGAATTGTGCTATTAAAAACATTCTAAAACTTATAGTAGCTGTAGAAAAAAGAAAGAAAGAAAATTAGCCAAGCGAAAGAAGATTTTAAGAAATGTGCAGACAGACTCCTGCTTCAACAGGTCTAAGCCTATCGACTGGTATGCTATTTATTTAAACGTTACTATGCTTCACTAATCTTACTTGGAAAATTCCTGAGATAACATATTAAGAGCAGTATAGATACATCCTTATTCTAAAGAGACCTATATGAATGTTCAGAACTCTCGTGGGTAATTCTGTATCATTGAACTGGGTACAGGTGTAATTATGTCAACAGTCCTTATGTATGTTAAACAGAGATGTTCTACTGAAGGTTAGGATGGCTTTGATTTCAGTGCCTCGAGAAAACAAAACAGTTATTCAAGCTCAGCAGAATTATTCTATAGAAGACAGTTGTGCATACAAATCAATCATTGCAGCATTGTATTACAGAAGGATGCATCAAAGACGTCACTGACGTTGCTATTCATAAGTCACTTCGGAATGTAACCTTTAAACTATAGCTCAAACACTAGTTCAGACTTCAAACTGGTTGGGAAGATATCTCGTGGTAAAGTGTTTCAAGAGTAGTTTTAACTCATCTATAGTCATCCTTCAGTTTTCACAGAAAGTATAACTATTTTCAATTTATTCTTGTTATTTACTTAATTCTAAACACAAAAATGAAG
The DNA here is from genome assembly GCF_000517525.1 of Limulus polyphemus. Lineage (NCBI taxonomy): Eukaryota > Metazoa > Arthropoda > Merostomata > Xiphosura > Limulidae > Limulus > Limulus polyphemus. The sequence continues at coordinate 7,300 of NW_013667307.1, read as the reverse complement.
TTTATACCATTTGTTTAGGGGGGGGGTAATTTTTCTTTCGCATCAGCTCCTGGTAATGACTTGGTTGTAATACCTTGATCGGTGATACTTACAGTTCTGATAATTACTAAAAATTATATATGTATTTGATTTTGATACATGCATGTTATAACACTTATAAAAATGTTTGACTTTGCTCGTTTTTTTATGTTTGCTTTTAAGCCTAAAGATACATAATGGGCTATTTATGCTCTGCCCACCGTGGGTATTGAAAACCAATTTTTAGCGTTATAAGCCATGAGATTTATTTCTGAGCCACCAGAGACCAACTTTACTCGTAAGCTTTAAAGTGTTTTCGAACTTTAGAAAAATATCTATCGAAACCAGCAACTTCAAGGAAGTTTAGTGGTTAGCGTTTCGAGTTGCTCATTTTAGTACCTAATGTTCGAGTCCGTGATAATTACTGAATAACCTCCGCAATACCAGCTGTGTGGACAATTATAATCGTGACAGTCAATCCCACTATTTGGTTAACAATAGTCATGTAGACGGCAAGTAATGGCTGTCATCACTCTGGTTTATCAGTTCTAAATTAAGAATGACTATTCTTGGACTTTGGGGGTCTGTGTTTTGGCCACTTAGCCCATGACGAAAGTTGTCGCTCAAGTTGAAAATATCAAATATGAAGATTAAAGGTCGCGGTCGTTTTCCTGATTTTGTTAACACACAAAATTCATTGTTTTGATGTTAAATATAATGTATTATAATGATGTTTTGCTAAATATCTTCTCTTGATGTTCTTCCCACAATTATTTAAACTATTTGTCTTCATGAGTTAATCTTCAAATTAACGAATACTTTTTATATCGCTCACTATCAGCGTGTTCTTCATGTTACATCATGTTGAGTAATTTAAAATATTTGTCTGTTGGAATACTCAGTGTACAGAACTGACCTAGAACAATTGGGTGAAATCGTTCATTTTCTATCTAAAATACATCGTGGACTCCAACAGTAGTTTGTGCGATTAATTGCAATAGTAATGGTATTCTTAATTACACTTTTTTGTGCTATTCATATGTTATTGAAGACTGTAAACAGCAAAGGACTCACGAGCATTTTGACGAATAAAGATATTAAAATATAATGCATTCGAAAAGCCGATGGGGTCCGACCCCATAATTAATTTTAGGATTAAGACAACATGGAAATATACAAATAAAAATAATTTGTCAATAATCTATGTTATTGTTTCAACAATAGTTCAAACACGAGAAACATTCATTTTGTTAGAAAACCGAGCTGCCTTCTACGCCTTAGCAACCAAGTTTCTGTGAGATTATACTGACGCCTCTCTAACGAAACATCTAAAATATCGCAACAAGTCGAAAAAATAGAAAAAAAATATTTCTGATTTAAATGCTTTCAAGAAAACAATCCTTTTAAGAACTGAGCTCGGCTGCTTTCAAACTATTCATTCTATTGAACCAAATAGCAAGAAGTAATTTTTTACAATTTTTCTTCAAGCTATTCTTGTTGTAAGTCTGCCTGTCAGTAACGTAATATAAGAACGCCGTGCATTTTGTGAAATCCCCTTTCTTTTCATTTTTTTTTTAATTTACTTTTCTAAGGTTTCTCCACATATATTTAACATATAAAGAGACAATATCATGTCAAAGGATGAACCTTATTCAATGCTCTCGAAGCTGGGATGACATTTTCCAATAAAATCTCCCCATTTTTCTTTAAAAGCACAAGGAATGTAGATTTTGTTAAAAAGTCAAATGACTTCTGGTTTGAAATCAAGACTCGCGGTAGTGAGTCGCGCGGCTAAGGTAAGCACGCGCGCCCCAAAACATGCAGCCACTACCGAGCGAGTGTCTTTTCACACGACGTGATTGTGTACAAAATCGGTCATCTCAAATTGTAGTTTTTACAATGGGTGAGTTTCAAGATATTCGAGAATGTAAATCATCAATACATTAATAGTTAGCACATAAATAATGAAACGAATCCTTCGAACCATTGTCGAGATATAGCCTAGCCGAATCTGACCATGTTGTTCGTTTCATTTATTTTTTTCTTCGTTTTCGCACACCCAATTAGTTTTTATGAAGCCATCATCTCAATCTTTGAAATTAATACTACCATTTCCTTTATGTTCGCTCTACCAGCAATAGTGTTAGTGGTTCGAAACAATACGTTTTGTGGCCTACAGGGCTGGTTTTATCTAGAACAAAATCTAGATTTTTAATCTCCTTTAAACTATACAGGGATAAACAATACCATTATTTATTTATTTTTTGTTTTTGTGTAAATTTTCCTGGAATTCTGACGAATAGCTTTCTTGTAAAGTGCTTGTAAAATTTTAAATCGTCTATGCCAATGGGCGGAATTTTGACTGGCTTCCTGAATAAACACGCGAGACTCGCGAGTTTTAATTGTTTGTTTACAGCGATTACTTCTTTGTCCAAGCTAATACATTTGTTTGTAAGTTTAATTCATAATTTTCCATACACATAAGCCTATATACTCGTGCGCAATGTAGCTCGTGCTAACTATATAACAATAGGAGTTGCTTGTATTCCAGTATTATTTGCTATTCACTATGTGAGGGATGTATGTTTACTGTTCAGAGTTTATTCACATGTATTTACTAACAATATAAGCTTTGTAAATGGTTTTGGCTGACTGGCAGGATTAGGCCAGAATTGTTCAAGTTTTCTGTTACTCACTTATAAAGTGTGGTACTAACTTGTTGTGTGTGCCTAGTGCTAACACTAGCAAAGGTTTTTTGTCGTTAAATACATGTATAACAAACGTATATGTATTTCACAAAAGGAAAAAAGTTATTTGTTTTTTTTTGTCCATACTAACATACACATAATCACACACAAAGCGGACAAATGGCAAGTAATTCATACTTGTGCTATTGTTAATAATTCTAAACAAAGTATAGAGTTTACTTTTTTAGCAAGCAATTTTAAACTGTGTATCTAATAATATTGATTGCCTTGGCCACATTATGATATGAATTATTTTACTTGCTTCTTGTATAACAAATAACTTTTTTCTTGGCCACGATTTTTTTTTACATCCAAGCTGTTTCTGGTTTAGATATACTTATCCCTCACAAGACAGATTATTCAAGTGAACCACGCAAACTGTTAAACATTTATGGAACAAAATACAACTCTAATGACTGGGCATTTTTGATACTTTACTGGCATCCATTTCATTGAACACGTGTTCAGGTCATTTCAGGAGTTTATACTGTGGTTCAGTGATTGTCACCATCTGGTGGTGATAATGAAAGTAATGGATGACTTTTATGTGATAAGTAATTTTCATATAAATAATGAAATTAGATCTATATATCTATAGCATGTTTGACATGGTTGTCATAAGCATTAAGAAACCGTATAATTCTATTTCAACCAATCAGTCACATTTAGTTACGCCACAGAGCTTACCCAATGCTATGTAATCGTCTTGTCAATTTGCATACAAAAATAATTCTCATGAAAAATACGACAATCAAAACTGCAATTTTAAAGCTTTCATTCGAAATGCATTCTAGTTAACTAACTTCATTCACCTGCAAAGTTATATAGGCATTCAGCGTGAGTACTGTACGTTTCATTAGAAATTTGTTATTTCATCTTGTGCTTAAAAATATTTTCATTATTATTTCAATTGTCAGAGTAACATAGCAATAAGAACAATGATTTAGTTTGCCTGTACAACCAAAATGTTACGTCTTATGCAAAGGAGAGTTGTGGAGAGTGTTTACATCGGCTTATACTGTGTTCAGTTGTTAATAAAACTGTTTCTTCTGGCTCTGCGCAAAATTTAATAATATACTCATGAGTTTGTAAAATTTTAAAAATGGTGAACGACAATACTTGTGCATAAATTAAATAAACTAAGATCGTCACAACTTTAAGAAGAGAAATACTGCAGTAACTGAAACTAAATCATATTATTCACATTTAAAATTAGCTAAGAATACTTCCAACTTAATATGGCACATTTATGAAGCATGTAGTCGGTTGAATTGTGAAAATTTAGGATTATAAAATAATGTAAGGTTAGGTTAAAATGATCGAGAGTTTTGTTAAGAAAGAGGACGTCTTTGAAGATAAATCACGAAGCTGTAAGTCTCTATCAGATCACACTTATAGTGGGTTGTTGAAAAAATCAGAAAGTTGTTAATTTACCTAACGAAAATTTACCATCAGGACAAACTAAAATTTCTCTGTTAGTAGTCTTTCATCAATGAAAATCATTTCACTGTTTTTACTGAGTTCAGTTTAAAACAACTTAAAATTAATTATAACACTATAAAGAATACAACCATAAGGCGGGTTGCTAGCAAATATATAGCCTGTAGTTTTGGTTCTACTTGCAGTCTGAATAACTATGCGTTAAGAGCAATAAAAACACAATAACAAGGGCGATCAGGTTGTCATCGTGGACAAAAGTAGTTGTAGTAGTAATATTAAGGATCATCTGTGAGTTAAGTTAACTCCGTGCTATTAAGAACAGTAACTATATTGTAGTTACTAAAGCTGACAGTAACAGCATTGTGGTTAATGAGGCTGACAAGTGTGGTAAGGTTGATATCTGGGATAATAGTAGTTATAGTAGTAATATTGAGGATCATCTGTGAGTTAAGTTAACTCCGTGCTATTAAGAACAGTAACTATATTGTAGTTACTAAAGCTGACAGTAACAGCATTGTGGTTAATAAGGCTGACAAGTGTGGTAAGGTTGATATCTGGGATAATAGTAGTTATAGTAGTAATATTGAGGATCGTCTGTGAGTTAAGTTAACTCCGTGCTATTAAGAACAGTAACTATATTATAGTTACTAAAGCTGACAATAACAGCATTTTGGTTAATAAGGCTAATAAGTATGATAAGATTGGTATCTGGGATAACAGTAGTTATAGTAGTAATATTGAGGATCATCTGTGAGTTAACTCCGTGCTATTAAGAACAGTAACTATATTGTAGTTACTAAGGCTGACAATAACAGCATTTTGGTTAATAAGGCTAATAAGTATGATAAGATTGGTATCTGGGAAAATAGTAATTTATAGTAGTAATATTAATTTTGAAGTGTAGTTCATATACTGGATAAAGAAAGGCCCAATCTTGCGGACAGTATGGGTTTCTCTTTTTATATGGTTGCTAAATGTACTACTAGAAATAATTATTCTTAAATAATTTATATAAATATACTGTAAAAAACTCATTAGAATTTGTTTAAAAAATGAATAAGTTAATTGATAATCAACGAATTAATGAGCATCCTTCGATGTACTTTCGTTATTTACACACGTTCCTGTATATTAGACTCTATGTCGTTTTGAAAATAAATTAGTAGCTAGTGAGAACGTCTCCCAGTTGTAAGTGAACGTTACTGTATAATTAAATGCATATTTTAAAGTAGGGAAAGAATTTTACATGCAGGATAAAAGTTTAGCTATGGAGTGTCCTCTATCACCTCTAATTTGTGAATTGTTTACCTTTCTTGTTGAAAACCGAGCTTTGAATAGCGTTTTGGTTAAACCCACTATATGGAAAAAATATCTCTATTTTAAGTTCTTTGTGTAATGGTATGGCGACGACACGCTAATGGATTTTAAGAGACACGTCCATTCAATCAACTTTGTAATTCGGTTCACTTTAAAGGTTGAACATGTTGTTCGAATTTTTTATTATTATTGTTATTTTTTATATCAATGTAAACCGAAAGAAAGGTTTTCTTCCAACGTTGGTATATATAAATCTGTTCTTTGTTACCATGCTGCTACACAGTGTATCAAGTTATCCCTTATCATAAAAAAATGTCTTATTTTTCTGCATTTGTGTATAGTGATATAAATAGCTATATTCATCATAATGATTTAATGTCAGAGCTTTTAACGTAACCATTGATAGAGGCCTTAATCTAAATATTACAGATATAACTTAGACTAAGTATAAATTAAGTGCCTCTATATCCTAGATGAAAAGTAGATAATAATTCTAATACAATAAGGATGTGTTTGCCATATTTTCAATCTGTTTCTACACAGATGGGAAATATTTTAAAGAAATATGTAAATTGTCAAGTACCGTTTCTTCTCGTTTTAGGTTAAGTACTTTTATCAGTGAAGTAAAGAAAAAAGTGAACGGGAATATTAATGAGAAATTTATGCAATTCTGTGTAATTATGACTAGTATATTATCGGAAAGACATGTAAGGATTTAAAATTTAGATTAAAAGAACATAAAACAGCAAAAGTGAAACAAAAAATTATTGAACATGTGGCAAACTCGAATCCCTTTATTGATTGAGAAAAATGTTAAACTTATTAATTTGCCCCCCCAATGAGTCTGAGGACTTACAACGTTAGAATACGGGTTTCGATACCCGTGGTGGGCAGAGCACAGATAGCCCATTGTATAGTTTTGTGCTTAATTACAAACAAACAAACTTGTTAATCAGGTTCATTAGAAAGATGAGTTAAATGTTATTCAATATAATAATATTATTTTCTATAATTTCTAATGAACCTGATCCTGGTATTATGGAAATAAGGTTTGGAATTCGATATCGAAATGGTGGTGGCTCCAAAAGTGGTCAAGTTCTTGTATGACAATTTATGATATTTTGTATATACATATGTACATCTCTCTGGATGTATATAAGCTTCTCTCTTACTGTTAACTCGTGGCTTCTTCTGATAATTGCAGTGCAATGCTGACCACTAAGCAACGTAGAATTGTCTAACGAGTCTGGTACAGTTTTTAATAAATTATTGTGAACTTTTAACGCTGTTGTGTTTTGTAGTTTATTTGAAGTTGTAGTTCACGATTTTCATCAGGCATGTTTAACTTCACAAGAAACAGTTTTACTGGGCATGGCTTAGTGGTTAACGTGCCGGACTGTGAATCCTAGGTCCATGGTTTGCGTCCCGTTGCCGCAAAATCATGATATACAGTTGGTTGCGTTGTAAAATTGACGGTCAAACCCCAATATTCGATTAATGCAACCCAACAGTTGGAGGTAGATGATGTTAACTCGCTGCTTTTTCTCAAGTCTATCAGTTCAAAATGTCAGCAGTAAATTTACGGACTAACAATGCTAAAATCCCGGTTCGATTCTCCAAGGGGACAGAGCACAGATGGCCCATTGTGTAGTTTTGTGCTAAAATAACAACAACAGTTCGAAATCATAGCAGACTACGGTGGATAGCACTTGTTTCAAGTTTGTTTGAAGTTAAGCACAAACCTGCACAAAGGGCTATCTGTACTCGGCCCACCACGA
>NW_013667306.1:249674-255455 GCF_000517525.1 Limulus polyphemus | reverse complement strand
TCAATAATACTTCTGACTTCAGATCAGTTACTCACTATCTACGCACACATTACATTCCCCTCTTTTATATACCAGCCTACCCTATCTAGCAAATACTAGAGCATTCCTGAAAGAACAAGATAGTTTTAGAAACTAGAGGGCGCCACACCAGTCACGTGACCTCGATGACGCAACAGTATAAATACAATTTTCCCCTTCAGTGCAGTGTACCACGGTATGGTACTTGCCTATACACAGTTTACCGAGAAATGGGGCCGACGCCCGTTTAAACACTTATGATTGCGGTAAGAATATTGATTTCGCTGTTAACTTGTATATAGATATGGCGGCTTGTAGAAATAATTTAATTTGTAGTCCAAAAGGAGATTTCGCTTCAACCCGACTCCCTGGTGATGCCTCTGACGACATTAAATAAATTCGCATTATATTAACTAGATTAGATTATTTTTTAATTGAAGAAACTAATCCCAGTAGTAAAAAATACTAAACAATTCAGCAATAGAGAGGTATTTAGAATATTTTGTTTTAAATAAAGTCTCCTGGTGGGTCATCTGTAAGTTTACAGACTTACAACTTTAATATCTGGAGTTCGATTCCCCACAGTAAAAGTACTGCAGATAGTTCATTGTGTATCTTTGTGTTAAAACAAAGACACAAAATTTCAAGTACTGGTTATCAGACAAAATTTACTTCGCCAAATGGAGTATAGTATTATATCATAACACTTAATTACACATACTCAAAAGCTCCCCAGTGGCACAGCGGTATGTCTGCTGACTTACAATGCTAGAAACCGGGTTTCGATACCAGTGGTGGGCAGAGCACAGATAGCCCATCGTGTAGCTTTGTGCTTAACTTCAAACAAACATATTCAGAATCAAAAAGGAGCTTGGACGTTAATACAAGACAATCCTAAGTAACAAACTGACTATGAATAGTTAATTATAATTCAATAAAACAATACACAAGAAAACTAAAATAGGTCATCAGCAGGCTACCTTCGATATTTTTAAATATAACGCCAATAGCATCTCAAGAATTCGTCGGTTTAATAGGTTTAAGTTAGCCCTACATTCGAATAATGAGCCGACAACTAATGTCACTTTGTTCTACGATCATTAAATCTACGAAGTATTTGAAACCAACAGCTAGTATTTGTGTGTTCTGTAAGTATGGTACATAATATTATTTCTTTATTGTTATTTTTATTAATTGTAGTGGCTAAAATGTTTAATATGTCTATTATTAGTATATTAGTATATTTTTATTATAGTGCTTGTTTTGCATTCTTAGCTTAATATATGCGTTTTGGTCCCTCAATGGATCAGCGGTAAGTTTACAGACTTACAACGCTAAAATCGGGAGTTTGATTCCAGCGTGGTGTACAGAGTGCAGATGGCCCACTAATTGTGTAGCGTTGCACTAAAAAAAGTAACAATAACAAACAATACGCATTTAGAACTAACCTAAATCTTCTAGTTCGGCAGGACCTCGTGAGATGTTATTGGGTTTACGATGTAAAATATCATTAATAGCGAGGGTACCCGATTGATGAAATAATGCATCAAAATATTTTTAAGTATGAACGTAGCCCCCCCCCCCCAGTGGCACAGCGGTATTAATGCGGTTTCGATACCCGTGGTGGGCAGAGTACAGATAGCCCATTGTGTTGCTTTGCGTTTAATTGCAAATAAAAAAAAAGTATGAACGTAAAAAAAAGTATACTTAATCATCTATACTCATGACCAAGTTGATTTTTTTGTTTTGGTCTAACAGTCTAAATATGTAGCTTGCTTTAATCGGAAGTTAATGTTAGTATAAAGTAATTTTCATAAATGTAAAACTTTTAAATATTTGAATAATTTAAGCATTATAAAAACTTATTAAAGAAACTAACGTTAGAGAAAATTAATTATGTGGTTACTCACGAATTTGATTACCGCAAAAGCTAAAGGGATATCTTTGCAACTCTGTAACAAAACTTTAAAGAATATTCCTGGGTGCTAATAAACACTCAAGATCAAGTTTTGTTATACTTAGGTTCCTCACTTAATTTGAGTGGTTATCTGTTAAAAATTAAACGACTTCAAAAAATATTTAATTTATTTATAATGATATACATATATAGTTATAAAAAATACATTACTCTTAGTCTTGGTTTCTTACAATCTTATGTTTAAAAGGAAAATTAATTTTTTTCAGGTGAAATCTTAAAGAAATTGAAATCGATATTTTAATTTTATTCATAAAAAATACTTAAAATAGTTTATATATATGTATGTGTTATTAGTATAACATCAAGACTGGATATTGAATAATTTACACAATTACTTTATTAACGCAGTGAGGACACGAGGTCAATGAAACGCTTAAGAACAGAGCGCCATCACGCATCTAAAATGTGAAACAGTGAAGCCTCACCCTGTCTTCGTATGAGGTGAAGCCTAAACCTGGTGTAAAGGTTAGGGAAAAGTTGTTGTTTTTTATTTAAGAAAAAAATGAAAAATTAAAAAAAGCTTTATTACGTAATCATTAAAAAATTTATATGATGAGGACTGAATGTTTAGAAGAAATGTTTTAGCATAGACAAACAACGGGAGACATCCTTTAATATTTATAATCAGCTTCGAAGTTTTGATGGATGCATCTAGTGGTAAGTTAGGCTATAAGTATAAGTTATATAAGTATAATTACTGAATTAGTATAAATTCTCGAACTTCGAAGTTTAATTTTAAAGGAGTAAAATAATTATCAGTTGGTGAATATTAAGTGTTCAGCCAGTAGTATAATAATCAAGTCGCGCAAAATGTAGACATATTCGCTAATAATAGCTTTCATGCTCACTTTAATTTTAAAGTTCTTAAACTAAATTGCTGAAAAACACCAGTACTTTAATTTAGAGCAAAAAAATAAATACATTCACACCTATTGTCCTTTTATTCTCCATTGATAAATAACACTAACGGTGTGGTCTTTGTACTACAAACAACTTGAGTTATTATGGATCAAGATCAGTGAGATATTACCTTAATAACTATTTGTTCAGTTATCGCTTGCATTGGAGTTATTTGAAAACAGAGAATGAAAGGGATGGTAGATAAATACAGTGGGAGAGGTGCCTGAGGATTAGAGAATTGCTAATGTTACTTGTAAGGGGGTGTTAAGAGTTTTCCTTGGAATTATACTTATAGACCAGTTAGTGCGACTTCAGTAGTGAGAAAAAAAATCTGGAGAGCTTGATAAAAGGTTTGCAAAATCATTTAGTGAAGTATGTTATCACAAAAGTATGCATGGATTCAACAAAAGGATATCTTCCCTTGCTAGTCAGTTAACCTTTTTGAGGATATGGACTTGGTGTACTTTGATTTTGAAGAAGTTATTTATAAGGTGTCACACAAAATATAAGCTAAAAAAATCATGTAAGAAAGTAAAAAGTTGTTGTTAATGGGGTTCAATCAAACATGGCCTTTGCTTTTTATTACTTACATTAGTGTTAATGATAGAGGCATTACTGGTAAATTAGTAAAATTTGCAGATGACATTAAACTAAGGTATTTATAACTATAGTGATGATGTTGAGTCAACTAAAAAAGGACTTGGATCAATTGGTTAATTGGATAAGTGTTTGGAAAATGGCCATTAATTAAATAAAAGTGCAAGTAATGTAACTGTATTATAATTTGAATAACATAGTGGTATTTAAGTTACCCAAACCATAAGGCAGTGCTTGGTTGCTAGTGACAGAGCTAATAGCTTCTAAAGTGTATATTTATAAATGTATTGATTAATTACAAGCCGAAAAGAGATAATTATCTCTTTATACAAATCAGTAGTTAAGTATTATTGGAATACTGTATATATATATATATATATATATATAGTTTTGTTCAAATCAAAGAAGAGATATTGACTTATTGGAAAGGGTTCAGAGGAGGGCTACTATAATGATTCTGGGAATGAAAGGGTTATGATGATAGGTTAAGACCTCTTATTTTCTGTTGAGAAAGGAGGAGTAAGAGGTAATCTCGTTTAAATTTACAAGATCATTTAAGGGATTGCTAGGATAAAGGCTTCTGTTTTCTTTCTACTCTATTATGAAAACATTAAACTGAGAGGACACAAAGTTAAGATTTGGCACCAATTAAGATAATTTTTGTAATAGGGTAATTGTTTTAAGCAATGAGTTGCTGTTTGTAGTACTTAGTGTAGCCCAACCTTTACAAGCATTTAAAAAGAGAATGAATAATTTCCAGAAAAACAAATAGTAGGTGTAAGTTTTAATTTTTGTCAAGGGTGGATGTACAGGGACAGACCTGAAAACCAACTAAATTCTTGTCATCCTTATATTAATAATTTCTATTAAAAATGTTATGGTAAATATCTGATATCCTGTGTAACATTTTGTCAGTTGATGTAACGAAGTGAAATGAAAGTTATTTAGATCAAAGAAGATCTTTATTGGTATCCATTTGCTGTTTTTTTCTTGTTTGTGAGTAGGATCAGTCATATACTGTAATTTGCAAGTCTTGCTTATCATTAATTATGGTAGTACTTAATAGTAGGGATTGTCATGAAACAAAATGGTGGCAATAACAAATCACCTGTTTAAAACCACTTTTAAAATGTGTATATATTAACAATGACTATTTCACAGTATTGGCTGAGCAAAACTAAAGTTTGTTGTACTTATGAAGCCACCTAAATCACTATATATATATGCGTTCATGGAGTAAATCAAAATTTCAGTATTTAAACAAATTTTCATCTAAGTAAGTGACTTTTCCTGACAAACGTACATAAAAAATGATGAATCTTATCACTACTTCTATAACAGAACTCCTACGTTTGGGGTCCCAATTATTCTTTTCTTGTAGAGAAAAGGATACTAGAGTTTTTTTAGTTTTAACTTTCTTTTTTCAATACTTTTTGTAGCATTAAAACATTCTATATCACTATAGCTAGCTAAGTTGTGTATATATCTATCCATACTTGTCTTTATGGAATTTAAAATTGTTTTTATTATAATGGTAAACTTTATAATTGTTGGATATATGAAACTGTTTGGTGTAAGCGTTATTATTTGGTTTTTATGACAACAGTGTTGAAGATTGATTGTCTTAAAAGTTAGTTTTGACAAATTTCTTTATGTAACTCTGTACAAGTCGTACTTTATGTTTTTAATTTCATTGTTGTCTAGGTTTTAGTAATATTGTTGACTCACATTACTCATTACCTTAACTGAGTATTGTTATATTATAGCATCACTCACATAGTTTATAGAATGTTTGAGGCCTCTTTGAACAACATATATAGGTCACCAAGCACAAAACATATAAATAAATAAATAAAGTTCAGTCAGAAAAAAAGTTGGAAAATGTTAAGTCAGCTGGCATGTGAATGATTAGCCATAATGGGTGGTATTTTAAAGTGAATTTCACGGTTTAATAAAGATAAGGAGAAGAAATAAAGTAGTGAAAAAATAGTTCAACTTGTCAGTTAGATTCTAAAGTAATCAAATCAGCCTGAGTGGACTTTTGACAAGAATAGGGGGAATTATTTGGAGTTTTAGATATAACTGTGATTTCTTATAGTGTGAAGAATTTTTGTACATGCTGTCTATTTTTTTGATCAAATTTATTGCCAACAAGTCAGACACCTACTGTAAAAGAATCCCAGCCCACACATTTACTTAAGACCCTGACAATAATTTATATTAGGAAAGATATACCAATATCATTTTTCTAAGAGAAACACTTGCTGTGGAAAATTCAGTTAAATGAT
>NW_013667306.1:242248-249358 GCF_000517525.1 Limulus polyphemus | reverse complement strand
GGAAAAATTTCAGTTAAATGATTTTTCACTAGGGCTGGTTGATTAAACTTGATTCATCAGTATAATTAATTATCTATGAGCACCAGTTACATCGATTAGTGTCTGTAAAATAATCGTTAATCAAAATTACAATTAAACTGATTAATATCATGAAAATAATCAACTATTATTTTTTATTATTATTGTTTCCAGTTATTCCAACTATTCGGTAATCAAAATTATGATTAAATAAATTGATTATCACAAAAGTAATCAACTATTCTAACTATTCAATAATTGAAATATTGCCATTAGATTTTCGTAACTGTTTTCAATGAATTCAATATGATTAAGCATAATCAGTTAGTGTCCCAATCTGATAGAAAGTTCCAATAATCACCAACTCTAGTTTCCACACAAGGTTACAAAAATATTTTATTTGCTAGAGAATCTTAATGTCTTATGGGAAGTTTCTGTAAAGAGATTAACTCCATCAGAGGGGCATACTAAACTATTTGATGAAGTTTAGGATAAGCACTGAGGTGTGATTGTAAATAGGTCATATTTATAAGTGTCAGAAACATAATGTGGCAGGAAACCTTGAAGGATGAGATTTAGTAGTTTCTCACTAAGTAGTATATAGGTTGTAGGTTTATATATGTGTGTAGACATATATATATACTATTGTTATTATTTGTTCATTATTTTATGAGTATATTTATAAAAAGATTCAAGTTAAGCAATAAAATGGCATATATTTGGATGGAACAGTTCACTGGTGACCTTGTTAGAACAAAGAGCTTTTTGTTCAGATCATCTTCTATTTTTAGCAATGCTTGGTTTGTTGAACAAACTCCTTTTGTTGTGGAATGTTAAAAATGAACAGGGCTCATAATGCTGTTGTTTGTTAAGTTATATTTTCTCCCCTCTTTTTTTTTTTTATTATCAGTTTTTTTTACTAGTCTTTTTGTTCAACCTTTTTTGCATAGTATTGTTACAGTTTTCACAATATATATATATATATATATATATCACATGAATATGCTAAATATAATTAAATGATTGAACATTCATAACTATTAATATTAAATGTAAGATAATGCATTTGGGTAATCATAAGCACATGCTTAAACTAAGGTAGAAACCTATTCAATAGTGAGACTGAAGAAAAGAATCTTGGCATAGTGGTTGATAAGTTGCTCAAGCTATTGAATCAGTGCTCTGTTGCTAACTTATTATGCTTTTGAGTCTTATTTATAAGATGTATAGAATAAAAATCAAAACATCCTACTTACTGAGGCACATTATCAAAAGTTTTTTGAAGTTAAAGTATTAGTATGTCAAATATACTATTATTAAGTTTGAAAAACATCCATTACAAAAGTTAAATGTTAATAAGTTAATTTTAAGTAAGTCTAGCAGGATTTTTATGTAAGAATGAAATAGTGGATATTAATGAACTATTAACTTTTGTTAACTTTTTGTGCAATAGGCTTAACTCAGTTTTATGCTATCAGGGGTACATGTCATTTAAATTTCGAATGTAGCTCTAAGCATAATGCTTTAAGCCTAAGAAGCCACTGTGTATCTTACCTTTTGTATTTTTTTATATTGAAGGGCTAGTGTGTAAGCCAGGAAATTATAGTAGAATATATTGTACGTTTGTAAAAATGTTCAACAGTTTACTTTGATAATATGTGCAAAGATTATTGAACTTGTTAAGTTACGTGTATATACTGCTATTAAAATTGTGAATTGTGGTTGTCATCTGGCAGTTTTGAACAAACATTTCCAAACTTCAGGTATAATACCCCATGTCCCACTGGGGGCTCTTTAGGATGACATGAATATTTTACTTTAAGTAAGGAGAATGAGGACTACAGTGAGTGACAAGATGTGGGTGGCTTCTTTTGATCAGTGCATCAAATGAAAAACAAGTAGATAAAGGAGACTCGGTGAAGTAATACACTTTAAAACTCTTAATAACAAAAAACGTACTGCTGCAAATATGTAAAATAAATATCTAAAGTGTATTTTATACCTTTACATCAAATGTTACATTCATAGAGAGAACAAGTTGGTTTATAAGATGCAGTGAAGTAACATACTTAGTCCTTATAAAATAAATATACAGAGCTTAACTTTCCATTTCACCACTTACTCTCATTGTTATGGATGTGTTAACCTCATCTTGATGAAAGGTGACAATTGTAATTAAAACTCAAGACCCATTGGAAAATTATTCTAAAAATCATTCTAGTGTGTCTGTTATTGTATGTTTCAACATATATGGCCCAATGTAAATGTAAATACTTGGTGTGATTTTTGCCCTAATTGGATGGTGTGAATTATGTCATCAGCATTGATGACTTAACTTTTCATAACATAGGCCTGTGAATTTAACTAATCTAGAACAATATTAAGAACAACGTAATAATTTTGAAAAACTGAATGAATGTGTGATGAATGAATATAACTTACTTAAATGAAATAAATTATGTGTGATAAAAAAGACATGTATTATAATTATGTTCCCTTGTTTTATTTGAGTGACTTAAATACAGAGGAAAATATACCATTTTATAATATTTACCTCACATTCCATTATCATCAGGGTGTTCAAGGCTTTTTTTTAAGGTCACAGGAACCTTAATGTTTAGAAACTGAGAATCCCCACATAAAATTGAGAGTACTAATGAAGAAAGATCTGCCTTAGTAAATACTTGCACTATAATTTATGTTTATCTTCAATTGAATTTTTGAACCAACATGTTTTCTTAATATCATGAATGAAGTTCACATTTTTCATAGAATTAACCAAATTGACTGACCCTATATTAGAGAAGAAATGTTGACCATAATTCTCAGTTTCTTACTACATGTATCTACTTTCAACATGAAATGTGGCAAACTTTTAATAGATCCCTCCCCACCCCTTCGGTAGTAAGTCTGAAGGCTAATAACAACAGAAAAAAAAGGGTTTAAATACCTGTGATGGGTACAGCACAGATAGCCCATTGTGTAGCTTTGCATTTAACTACAAACAACGACTTTTAGTAAAATGTACAAGTTGTACATAATCAAATGTGTTGCAGAAGTATTTGTACTTAATGTATTCCAGTGAAATGACAATACCAGCCTGACACTGACAAGTTAGTGTAAGGTGTTGTTCATGTGAAGAACAAAAATATTTTTGTTCATTTTATAATTTGATATTGTATTTACATAACCTCTAGAACCTCCAAAATGTATATCTTCAGGTTTTGTCAGTATCTCTGTATCTTGTATCTGGTATTTACCCAACCACAAACTGTCACTAAACTAGCAATGGTGATTACTCTGACATCGAATATGTAATACCATGTTGAATGGAACTCTATAACACTTTGACTCGCATCCATGCATGTAGGGTTAATACAGATAATCATGCTATTTGTATTAAAGACAAAATAAATAAAAAATTGGGAAGTTAGAAACCTGCAAATGGGGGTCATAAAAAAAGTAAGGAAATAAGGGTGGAGATACTGTAGAAATTATTTACTCGAAGTACAAGCCCCTATTTTGGCTCCATGCTGTTATCTAGAATTACATTTGGTTGAGTCAAAATAGGGATTTGTAGTTCGAGTAAATAATGTCTACAATATCTCAAATTTGTGCATATTTTACACAAAAATGTATGTGAACAGGCATTTTAAATGTGATTTTGTCCATTACTTATACTGTTTTGCCACATGACCTATACAGTGATCAGCTTTGCTTCCACCCCTAAATTGCTTGTATTCCAAAACCCTAAATTTTTAATTAAGATATTAAGATACTTAATATACTTTATTGCCTTATTTTTTAACTAAGATTTCAATTATAGGCTATTTTATTAAAGATTTCAATCAATCTTTTAACTGGAATTTGCCAATCATAAATGGAATTTCTTAAACTTTTGTGTGTGTTTCCCAAATTTAATTGTTAATTTTCTGATTGCTGGCCATGTCCACAGAATGAAAATTCTGCTACTTTAGTTATCTCCAAACAGACATTGTTTTGAGGTTTTCTTACTTTGTAAAATAGGCAGTTCATTCTTTGGATACAGTCCAAAAAGAATTTAGTGATTCAACTTAAAAGTAATTGCTTTGCTGTTTAGAGATCATTATGTGTAAAAGTAATACAATAAATATTCTGTTGGACATAAAGTGTGAACCATAAATACAAGTGTGCAACGATAGTCAGAATAATCTCAGAATGTTGAAAAAAAAAAGATGAGGATCTGCAAATATAATAATGAGTCCATAAGGAAATGAAGAGCAAACCATTTTATTTATTCTAATAATGGTCAAGTTTTATTAGATCAGAATATCTGCTTTAACTAATAACATGAAGAAGGCTTTTCAAAATATTGAAACTGCAAACCTTGTAAAGTTCTTTCTCATATTACTATGGTGATGTAGTGTGGAATAAGTTAAGTGGCTCAGTGACAATAGTTAGTATACATCTAAGAATAATATTGTTATTAGTCATCATCTAATAAATATGATTTGCTGCATTACATTTCTGTCTTCTGGGATAAAAATAACAATCCCCCTGTTTTTGCAATTTGCAGTCATGAATAATCTATAATTACAGTTTTTCTCTGTATTCTCACCAAACATGCATCAAATGATAGTATACTTATCAATATGGCAACACTCCATATAATGCTAAATTTCATAGTTTCACATTGTCAGTAACTGTTACCCTTCAGTATAAAATGTGTGTCCTTTCTCAAAGCATTCTGTCTTTATAAAAGAACATTTGCCCGAGTGCAAAGTTGCATTTAAGTGATAGTAATAATTCTAACTCTATTTCAACAAATTTTCCTCAGAAGTGTTTTACAATTGATATTTTGCTTCAATTTTATTCTTGAACAAGTCATCAAGTAAGCCTTATTAGGTTTAAATCGATGTCTCTCAACTGGTGGGCTGCAAAGCAGTTTGAGGTGGTTCGTGATAAGGCTTAGAATTAGATGACAATATTTTAAAATTGTTGCAAAACTGCAAAAATATAATGTAAACTAATACCTCACAAAATGTTAACAATAAATTAATATCTTGCACATGAACCCAGTATAGCAACTATAAAACAACATTGCCATACATGTCATACATCTATACTTTTCAGAGGTAAGCCACAGTACAGGTGGTCACAGAAAATTTCATGAAGTTTAGGTGGGCCATGTTACTAAAAAAGTTGAGAAATGTTGGTTTAGATAGTTTAGATATGGAAAAATATTCTGAGGATTCACATCCATATTTACTGAACATTATTAAGTTTATTATATTCAAACAATGCACCTAAATAAAAGAACTTATAATTTATTGAAAATAAAGTATATTTGTTACATATAAACAAATTGCGACCTAGAATAATGTTATCTAGTCTGTCCTGTTGCCATTTTAAAAGGTCAGATCATAAGTCAATGTTAAAGCTATTTCAATTTCTATAGTAGTTTCTACAGTTTATAACAAAAAGTGGTAAATATTTCAAACTGTGAAACAAAAGTATAAAAAATAAATATGTTTGTGAATGTCAAACAAGTTGAATCTAATTGGATATATAAAATGGAACATTGAAATTCTGTGAGGAGAGGAAATGTTTTTAATGTTCTTTTAACCCTTTTGAGATGGGTCATGGGTGAAAGGCTATGTCATTCATTTATTCATTTGTTAACTCGCATTCAAAATTTTATTGAACTACTATTTCATGAACTTATGTCAGTAAATTTGGTATCAAACTGTAGTTTATGATTCAAATATTAGTACTATACATTACTCAATTTCTTAATTTAAAAGTAAAAAACACGGATAAACATTGAATGCAGCACTGTTTCAAATTAGATGTTTGTGAAGTCAAAATACCAAGTCAATAGTTTCGTATGAATTAGAAATTCAAATTACCAATATTAACAAGCTAGAATATGAACATCTTATCTTTTCTATTTGCTAAGATATTGCTCATGTAATAAATCAAACACTGGCACCCTGCTCACCTCTTTCCATTTTTGGAAATGCTCCCTTATATACACTTACTTCTATATATGACATGAATAATCAATCAGAAGCTCAGAATGCCTCCCTAGTGGCTTTTTTCAGTTATTTTAACGGGCTTGGCACTATTTATTTCTTTTGAACCAATATTTCAACGAGGTAGGGTGTGTCTTTGGTCTGCTCGAAATTTCATTTTTTTAGACTAAAATACATCTTAGCTACTAAGCTTGATAAATTATAGTGGAATTCTATGGTATTAATGTAATAATTTATGATTTTTTTTAGTTATTCAAATGTATATATAAAAACCTAACAACAAATTAGTTTGTTTCATATCCTCCACGTGGAAATTGTTTAAAGGCTTAGCGACATACGTCAAGCAGCAACCGAGTACAAAGGTTGTAACTAGAAGAGATAATTGTATGCTTTACTTCTTTAGTTACTGTTCTGTGTTTTAAGAAAAATAAGTTTTAAGAACTTATTTCTAAATAACAATAATCTATATTCATATATAATGTATAATAATTGAAATGTGACTGTATCTTACAAAGTACTAGTCTACTAAAAAACCGCCAAGACAGGTTACTTTGTAAATACCAAAGGTCAGTTTTATGTTATTGGATACGGTAACATGAGTGCACGTGAGTTGCATCATTGTAACTTCTGTTTTGTTAGCCAGGCACGGCTGAAAGGTCAATTTAATAAAAATAATTATATATAAATGTATAATGTTATGAGATTTAAGCTATTTAATCTAAACATTTATGTTTTTGTGTTATAACTTGTGTTCATTGTAGAATGAAAGAGGCATAATTTATATTTATTTCCTAATTTTTTGTGATGATTACGAGGTCAGTCAAATCTACCAAACCCTTACAGAGATTAATTACTGAAAATAACAGACAAAATATAAAGGTTTTTCTTAAGGAATGTTTGATAACTATCTGGACATGTGAAATTTCAAAATTTTTTGATGCATAAAAGTATTTTTAATCTTAAAATGAAAATTACTTTGCATGTTAGATAGGCAAAAAAAAGAGGCATGAGAAAAACATTGCTTTACAAACCTTAAGACTTAATAAAAAATTTTGATATTTTGCATATGAAAGCATTC
>NW_013667306.1:240476-242227 GCF_000517525.1 Limulus polyphemus | reverse complement strand
AGAAACCGAGCCCCTGCTGAAAGAGTTAAACAGTCACACAAACAAATTTTGACAATCTCATAACATAGCACATTAAAACAAAATCAAGTTATGTGAATTTTTTAATGATGAAACTAGAGGCTGTATAGTAAGTTTGTAACAATATGTGTGTGGAATCCTCACCACTCCCTTCCCACCCCCACCCCCCAAAAAAATCAAATTCTCTAAGTTTTCTAATTTACTGATGCTTGGGTGAATCTGAGAGATATTGGAGAATGTTCAGTTGTTGCATAGTAATCTAATTCTCACAATACTTAATCTGAAAGTGTCATAGTAATCTATTTCTCACAATACTTAATTTGAAAGTGTCATAGTAATCTATTTCTCACAATACTTAATTTCATTCTGATTTTTTTTTGTGAAATCTATGTCTTTTAGTCTCAAAACTACATGTTGTGGTTTTTCTTTTATGTATTGAATTATGATGTTTCATGAAAAATCTGTACATGATGGAGAAAAATTGATATCATTTTCGGATTCAGTGTACAGGAATTACTGTAGAACATGAAAAAATTTCAAGACAATAAAACTATCGCTTGCGGGTGTAATTTTGTAAGATTAATCATTATTTTGTACACAGCATTCTCGTGCGAAGTGAGTCAAAAATTTATTATTTACAACCAGAAAAATGTTGATTTGTGACACTAATTGATTAAGCTCAATAAACAGGAATTTCAAATGATAATGATGAATCAAAGTGGCAGTATTTTGATTACTTCGATAGCTGGAATTATCTAAGACCATAATAATCAGAAATATAAATTTCAATAGTTGATTATTTTCATGACATTAATTGATGTACCGTATTTGACGGCATATAGGACGCACTTATTTCCCAAAATTTTGGCTCAAAAAATCGCCCTGCGTCTAATATGCGAAGTTGAGATTTTCCGCAGGCTAATCTTCTTCCTAACGCTCACTATCCTAGCATACAATCAGTACAGCATTCCAACTACTGTATCCCCATTTTCTTACTGTGTTTTAAGTGTTTTCTGCTTGTGTAATGTGCTGTTAGATTACTTTCACCAATATATGCTTAAATACACTAAAAACTTTTTTTCCTGAATCTGGCCTGCTGAAATGGGGATGCGTCTTATATGCCATCAAATACGGTAATTAAAATTTTGATTGCTCAATAAGCTTGCAGGACACTAACTGATTTTATATTGAGATAATTGGGCAGCTATGATATATTTGAAAATACTAATGTATCTAAACCATAAAATGTAATCCTATATTTCACTCTGTAGACTTGTTTATGTTTTGGGGAGTGCTTATATGTTTACACCAGAAATTTTAATTTAATGTTTCAAAATATAAATTCACTTATAATCCCATGTTTCACTCTATAGGCTTATTTATATTTTGGGGAATGCTTATATGTTTACACCAGAAATTTTAATTTAATGTTTCAATATATAAATTCACTTATAATCCCATGTTTCACTCTATAGGCTTATTTATATTTTGGGGAGTGCTTATATGTTTACACCAGAAATTTTAATTTAATGTTTCAATATATAAATTCACTTATAATCCCATGTTTCACTCTATAGGCTTATTTATGTTTTGGGAGGAATCTTGTGTATTTACCTTAGAAATTTTAATCCCATGCATTCAGTGGTGGGATTGAAATATTTTAACAACAGGTTCTCTCACTAGCAGAAATATTAGATATTAGATATTAAAAAAAAGGAGGGGCCAGAAAGCCC
>NW_013667306.1:231218-239680 GCF_000517525.1 Limulus polyphemus | reverse complement strand
TTAGGTATAATAATAATAATAGATTAACGTAATTATTTAGATAAGAATCTGTAGAAAAAGCATTCACCCGCTGGCTGATAATTCAGCACAGATTTGCACTCACACGTAGGCCTAGGACGCTTGGCCTATAGTAGATGATATAACTAAGTTAGATCTAATAATAATAATTTAGATAAGATCATAAGAATCTGTATAAAAAAAACACTTACCTGCTGGCAAGTGATTCATCAGAGATCTAGTAGACCTAGTCCGCCTATCCTGCTAGTAAAGTTGTGTTGTAAACACGCGTACTTGTAAGTTGTAACGTTATTATCAGGCCTATACATACGATTGTTAACAACCGGTTCGTGGAGGTCATTAAATTGCAACAGATACTAATTTGTTAAAACATTTAGGGGGGGGGGTAATTTTTTTGTCTATATTATAAATTAACAAATCGTGTCGAAGTAGAATGGGTCAATAAACTTATTATGCACATCTTATCTTATTATACCTATTATAAATACAAAATTAAAGGTGTGCAGGACTATATATACTTCAACACAGTTATTCATGTTATGTTGACAAATATCTGTACACCATTCAAAATAATCTAACCTCAAATAGAACAACACCTGAAAGTAAGAAACAAGATGTTTGTATCATACCATGTCAATTCTGTAAGAAAGGCTATGAAGGTGAAATGGAAAGAACTTATGACACAAGTTTCTGAACATAAAAATACTTTAAAAATGAAAATACAAACAATGCCATTTTTCTTCATATGAAAGATTCTGCCATCAAATCAATTCGAAATCAACAAGAATTTTATTTTTATACATAATAGATAACTATGTAATGAGAACAATTGTTTGAAAGATTTAATTTCAACACCTTCCAAGGTCATTTTAAGCTAAACACCTTTGACTTCCTGTGTTATAAATGGAATTTGAAGTTCCAGGATCACAAAGGCATTGTTGGCAAGTTTTCCTGCCAGAAGATGATATCTCGCTGAAGAGGATACATGAATGTATGAAAACTAGTTTGTCTAATATCAAGACTTCTGACAGCTTGTTCCATTTACTGTAGATTTTCACTGACTGTGCTACCATTCGTATTGTATGACTTCTCTACGTGCATTATTATGTCATTTCATGGAAGATGTTTAGGTTGCAGTAGTAAGATACCTAATACTTCAGTACAGTAGAATACCACATGCACTTATTTTGTATAAATTATATTGAGGGCTATGTCCCTAAAATAAATACTCCTGGATTACATGCCACATTAACTTGGTACTTATGTGTGTCATTCCATAAATGTGTTTGGGGATACTTGTGTATGTACTCTGGGCTGCAGTTTCCTCTTTTACAGATGCTGATTTTGATTCCTACTGGGAAGATGAATCAAAAAGCAAAAACAGGAATAGAATTCGTGTAGGACGTCAATATCAAGCTACAGTCCCTCAACTTTTAAAGCCAGGTTAGATTTGTATTTTGTTGACATGTCTAATGTAATTATAAGTGTTAGAAACATTTTAATAGGTACATCATATCTGATAGTTATTCACTCGGCAATATTATGTGGTAAACTAGGCTTAATCAGTAGTTTAAGGGGAATAATAATAAACTTGTCTGCATCTTTTCTTTCATGTTTTGATTTTTATTTTTTTGATTGTTGTTGATTCTTTGTGCATTACCAATTTTTTAAATTATGAGTCATACAATGGGCTGTTACTAGAGGTTAAAAATATTAACTAGTACAGAACTTTTCATTCATTAATATTTTATGTATGAAGTAATTGTGTAATTATTTGTACTGAAACTGATGTAATCCAAACTAGCTCCAAATTTTTCCCAGCTTTTATTTCCAAAGTAAAATGTACCAAAGTTTTGTCCAAGCCTTTCTAGTGAGTAGGCAAAATTTGGACCTGTTTTCATTCCTCAAAATCTTCTGATTTTATGGAAAAAAAATTTTATCTGTTTCCTCGCCCAAACCACACATACTGTAAGGTGATAAATAAGCCTGTAAAATATAAAACAACAATCAAAATTTGAGAAATGACTGAGCCTAGTAATGTCTAAAAGACATACACTTAAGCCTAAAAGGAAGTTATAATATAACATTTTAGAAAAGAAATTTTTAATGATTGTATATTCTCACAATTATTTAGAAACCTTGATAATTGTATCCATAAAAAACAATGTATTACAGTTACATGCATTTATTGTACTTACACTTACAAATCTCTTCTTTATCAGTTCTGTTTGTTCAAGTATTTGAAAATCAGGTTATAGAACTGTCACTATAAAAGTGTTTTATTTTTGTAACTTTAATATTTGTATTGTTCATGATAATAAAGTATGTTGCAAAAGCTTTGCTCTGATGTCTTTTTATTAAAGTGTTCATAAGGAGATGTCCATATCTGAAGCCAAAATGTATGAATTTTTATAATTATTAAGGAGAATCTGATGGTAGACAGTTAGAAGACTTGGAGACGCTGAAGTGGAAACCTAACAATGATCTGAGTGATCAACAGTTGGATCAGTTTTTTTCCGTAGCAAGGTTAGTAAATATATCTTTGTATTTTAGTTACACTTCTGAACATTCTTATCTTGCCTGGCATACTGGTCTAATATGCTGAGGTCAGTGTGTGAATATACTACCCCCCCCCCCCCCCTTGATATTAGTGGAAAATAATGCTTTACAAAAATTATTTAGATCAGCATAAAAATTAAGTGAAGAGATAAGCTCCTAAATATAAATAAAACAAATTACAAATACCAAGCCTAATTATTTGTTTACTCCTGACTTAGACCGTTCTGTACATCCTGACCTGTTTTTAATAAAACTCTCCTTTAAGATCCCAGACTATTTGTTTACTACTGACTTAGACCAACTTGCACACCCTGAACAGCTTTTAATGAAATTTATCTTCAAAATTCCAAACTGTTTAATACTAATTTAAGATCCAGCATTGCAGTTCTGTCATACAACTATTGTGATTCAGTAACTAAAATTTTAATTTCTGGTTAGTATAGAATGTTAACTTTAGTTATTAATATTTTGTTGAAGTGTTTGTGGTTTCTTTCAGAGCCGTAAGTTTCTTTGCTAGAGCCATTGACAAATACCAGCATTCAGATAAGGAGTCAGACAAGTGCATACAGACAGCTTTAAGGGGTTTGGTATGTCTGTTGTTATTTTATAACACTTGGTGGTATTTAATCCAAAAATTCAAAATGCCTCTTACTTCACAGTCTTTACCTGAATGTGTGCATCTAAAGAAAATTATCAACATGAAGTTGAAGCTTATAAATTGATTGTTTGAAATTTGTCACCAGTCCTTTTGTCATGTTCAGTCTATTTCAGAAGTGTAGAATAAAAAATGTTCTGTATATTACCAGAAGTAAAAGGGAGTATAGTATTTCATTAAGTTAATATGTGAATCGTATCTTTTAACTGATATGTGAATCTTGAGATCTCGCATTCTGACTAGATGAAAATTTTCAAAATAACAAATATCAAACCAAGTTATCTTTTGTCTGTGTCTTCACTCATCCCATATTTTAGTAACAATTAGGTAAAATACTTCGTTCTTATAACAAATAAACAAGCAGTGCTTTGATATGAAGATGAAGTAATATAAAAATAAATTATGCTTATTTTTGTCTGGTTTAGACTGTGTTATTGCTGGAGGTTTTATATACATGTATTGTTATGTGTATGTATGTAAGAACAAAACTTTTTCATTTTGTATGGTGATAACGTTAAAAAAATTATTATTGCATGTAAACTTTAATTTTTAACAGTAAATATCTAAGTAAATTTTAAAACTATTTTGCTACTTAATGTTTTATTATTTGAAATTCCTAGACAGAGTATGTGACATCTCACCATCCTTGTCACCATGATGCAAACTGTCAGCTTTCTCAGGGATCTTCTGACCCCCAGCCTTCTGGCTCCAACAGTTCCAATGATTGGACTTATGGTGAAGCTCAACTGTTTGCAAGAGCTCTAGAAGCTTGTGGAAAGAATTTTGGAGCCATTAAGAAAGATTTTGTAAGTTATCTTAAACCAGAAATATAGCTTTCAGTTATTGTAAGCTGTCTAACTAAGTTGGGTTTGAAAATAGTCAAAAAGCAATAACATTTCATGATAAAACTGATGGAGTGATAATATTTCTTACAAACATAAACTTGAAGCTTTTAATTCAATTACTTATCTATTGTACTTGGGGAGAGATGTACTCTGTTCTTTAAATACATATTGTGTATGATTTATTCATTGTCATGAATCTGTGGAACTTTCTTCACAGTAATCAAATAACTTGGAACAATGTTCCAGATTTCTTCTGACTGTTGTCAATGATGAACTGCTGTAAAAGGAACAGTAACATTATCAAAATGACAGAGGAAATGTATCAATGCAGCATGTGCTGAAAATGTCTTGCCCCAATGTAGAATACATTTTGCGAACAACATTTTTCCATTTTGTCTACAACGGTTTTAATTGCATAAAAATTATTATTCTTACTTTTTTATTTTTTCTTATTTTTTATTTTATTCTCTCTTTTTTTTTAAAATTATCATGAAAAGACCATCCAGTTAAATGGTTTTGCTTAATAGCTAATATAGTTCTTCATAGTTAAAATGTTGTGATTTGAGTTTTGAGGGTTTTTAGCTGATAACAGGATGTGAAATGGTTCCAAAACTTTTGTAAATAAAGATGTTTTTGGTATTACTGTGTTTCTAATATTTTTTTGTAACTTAATTTTAAGTACATAAAATGCATTTCAAAATTCAGTTTTTTGCCATCAAGACGCAGATCTAGGTAGGTTGAACCAGAAATATCACCATTACGCAACATTAATTTATTGTCTGTAAAACATAAACGTTCAGGTACTTTAACTTTTCATAAGTGTTCAATATCTTTGTCATCTTTAGTGTTAAAGCGCATGATGTATGCAATTAAGTGACAATATACAGTGTATCGTTTTAATAGCTAATGAAATAAAGCTGTAACTCAGGTTTGCAGCAGTATTGTCCAATGTTTGCACAAGTTTCAGAACCCACACTTTTTTATTTGAATTATTACATATATATATTTTTTCTCGGCTTCATAACCAATCATAGCAGTGAAACAGACTAATTGTAATATTGCATGGTGATGGCTTGAATGGGTAATGAAGAAAAACTTTAATATAAATTTAACATAACAGCAAATGTACAACATTTTGACAAGGTTTTATCATCATAATTAGTCTCAAAGTGGGTTCCTCGTCATCGAATTTGAATTCATCAAGACTAATTGTAAATTGCATTAACTGTATTTTTGTGGATTTTTGTTCTTTTTGATAATTTGAATTATAGAGATCTAAAAAAGTTTATTTCTGACTTTTGATGGACTGTAAATTTGTTCTTTTACATTACCTACCTTTCATCAGAGAAATCAGGATATTTGGTAAGTTTAAAATGACCAAGCTTTTCTAGCACATCAGCCAACTACCTCACCCTCCTTTACTTTCTAGTTCAGCTGTCTGTTTTCTTGTGCTGGTTTACTGTTTGGTATATGATTATATTCATACGTGTAAATTGAAGAAAATAAGTTTTTTGTTTTGTTTTTTACCTTTGGTAAAACTCCTTTAGAAAGGCAGTGTTAGAGTGAGATAATTTTCACCTGAATGTTCTTGGATTAACTTTCTCATTTTAAAGTGCTAGGGTTTTATTTTTTTTCATTATTGAGCTCTGGCGTGGCTCTGTTTTATAATTTTTGGTTGCTTAATTTCATTGTTACTATATAAATTGTAACTAATAGTATTGTAAGATGTTATTTGGTAGAATCTGAAATCAAACCTTTCTGAATACTTATGAAAATAATTTTCTAAGTTTATGTTTACTTAATTTAAAATTTTTAATTGTTATTGCACAGTTATACAGAAATTGTGTTTAAAGGGAGTGGCTTTTTATTAGATATTTCCATCTTGGCATATTTAGATGTTGATCATTTACCTAAAGTTTGAGAAGAAACAATTCTACACTTCAAAATTTTAAAAAAGATTTTAAAATAATAGAAATAAAAAATTTAAGTTTCTAACTTGCAAGATGATCAGCAAATGAAAATGAAATACTTACTGAGTTTGGTTACTTTGTCAACTCTAGGTGAAGAGGAGAATAAGTTAAATTTACAAGTATTTCCAGTAAATTTTTAGTATTTGAAATAACAGTTGTTGGAGGTAAAGTACATAAAAATGAGCATATTCAATCAAGGACAAGTCAGTACACTAACTTATCAGTGGTAATGTTCTGATAGATTTTTACTAATTTTTAAAACTGTGTTCTTCATCTTCCTAGTTACCATGGAAACCTGTGAAGAGTATTATAGAATATTATTATCAAGGAAAAGAGGAGCGACCAAATTCTTCTCATAATAATTTAGGTGAACCTTCCACCAGTATGTTTTCTGTAGTAGAGCCAAAAGTAAGTGTGTTTTAAAAGTTTTTTTAAAGAAATATCTTGATATTACACAAGCTATATCTAACAAAACCTTTACTGCTATATTTGGTGTAAATATTATTCACAATATCCTAAAAGTTAAATCTTTCTTGTGTTTAGCTAGCCAGTAGTTGTCAGTTTTGGCTACTGACCCAAAAATTTGAGTGATCAAATAAAACAAGAAGCCTGTTTTAAATTAAAATATAAACATTAAACTTAAATGCAATCCAACTGTCTATTAAACTAATACATATAAGGTGAGAAACACTTGCCAAGCACTATGTACACCTCAAGAGAACAATGGATTTAGCTTTATTTCATTTCCGAATGAACTTATACACCTACACTTACCATTATACATTACCAAGATTCAAGAGGGAAGTCTGCTCTTTCTGTTGGTTATTAGCATGCCAGTCAACTTCAAACAGTCACATAGCAACATAGATTCAACTTTGCGAGTGGGCGTGGCTGACCTTAAACTCAGGAAATGCTTATGAAAGTTAAACTTGGGGGGGGGGGGAGGAATGTCTTCTAAAGATCTTGAGAAACTAATGTAAAACATCTGTTTGTGTACTTTGGATGTCTACAGGAACTGTCTGCATTCCAAAACACAGTTTCTTCTCTACCAGCTCTTAAATTTGAGAAATTGTAACTGTGACCTGATCACGTGATAGCAAGAACTGCAGTTTTAATTGGTGGTTTAGATGTTTCTTTTTAAGATAAAACTTTAAACTATAACGTACTTGATAATAATTATTTCATTAAAATATATTTTGAATGTAACTCAGTAACATGCATAGAAGTGGGTTAACAGGGTTTAAAAATGATGTCATTGCTATAGTTAAACAGTAATCTTTTGCAAATAAGTGCATCTTCCCATATTAAAAATTTTTCAGTTTATCATTATTTGTTATGAAGAGTAGAAACGTGTTACTTTTATAGAGGACCTGTATGAAGTTACCGGCTTTAATAAATTGGTAGCGAATGAAGTGTATTAAAACAACTCCATAATGTAACTTCATACACTTACAATCATAACTATAAATGTTACTGAAATCAACAGTTCTATTAGACTTTGTATCACTTAATGATCTTGTTTGTTTATATGTATACAGTGTAGCAGTTAATAGTTTGTACTTCCAATTAGAGCAAACTATCTACATAGATCAAAACTAAAAATCAAATCAGTAGTCAGCATAGCTATTAGTGAAAAAACACAGTAAACAGAACAAACTGTCAGAAGTGTGATATTAGAGAAATTAGTTTCGACACATTCGTGCGTCTTCTTCAGTCTCATGTTGTCTTCTGTGTGGAAACTATTCTCTCTAATATCAGACTTCTGACAGTTTGTTCCATTTACTGTGGTTTTTCAATGATTGCTATACACGATATTGTGTTCTTTTATCATAATCACTATAGCTAATTAGATAACACTATTCTTCCATTCTTACTTGTAAATATTAGAATTCATTGTTTCTTCAGTTGGACACCTTCACTGTTAACAGTATTTTTGGTCATAAACTTGGTAATTTCCCACAAGGTTCAGCTAGCTTAGGAGATTTGGGTTAGTCCTATATCCATATACTAAGCTAACAATAACAATATAATCTCTATGATAAAAGTATAATAATCGTAATAATTTAATAGTAATAAAATTAGATACATTCTGGGGGACAAGTATGGCCCAGTGGATTTGAGATTCTGTGGTTTTCTCCTTGTTATCAACAAAAACAAATATGAGGCTCTGTGCATTGGAGCTGTGGGTGTTTATAAGAGTGATAGTCAAATCCCACTATTCGATTAAAGTGGCCCAGAAGCTCATAGTGGGTGGTATTGACTATCTGGCTCTGAGTAGCTTTGCACAAAATTTAATAAATCAACAATTAAACATTCTAACCAATACGTTAATCCTTTCAATATGGGTCACATGTGAAAGGCCATGTCATCTCGTTTGTTCACTCACATTCAAAATTTTATTGAACTACTATTTCA
>NW_013667306.1:212747-231208 GCF_000517525.1 Limulus polyphemus | reverse complement strand
GTATTTATTTCAATAAGTTTGGTATCAAACTGTAGATTATAATTCAAATTTTAGTACTATATATTACTCAATTTGTTAATTCAAAAGTAAATATTTAAAAAACTTAGATAAACATTGATTTTTTGTGTGTCACGTGGTATGTTGAATGCAGCACTGGTTCAAATTAAATGTTTGTGAAGTCAAAATACTAAGTCTATCATACGAGTTAGAAATTCAAATTACAGATATTGACCAACTAGAATATGAAATAAGAAGGTCTTATCTTTTCTATTTGCTAAGATATTGCTCACATAATAAATCAAACATAGTGGCACCCGCTCACCTCCGTCGATTTTTGGAAACACTCCCTTATAAACACTTACTTCTATATATGACATATAATAACCAGTTGGAGCTCAGAATGTCCCCCTAGTGGTTTCTAACGTACCTAGTGTCATTTCTTTCTTTTAAATCAAGATTTCAATGAGGTAGTTTGGGTATTTAGTCTGCTAGAAATTTCATATTTTTTGAGACCCAAATACATCTTAGTTACTAAGCTTAATAAATTATAGTTGAATTCTATGGTACTTATATACTAATTTATGATTTTTTAGTTATTCAAATGTATATATAAAACATAAAAAAAAATATTTTGTTTCATATCCTCCACGTATGAAATTTTAAAAGGCGTAGCAACCTACGTCAAGCAGTAACCGAGTATAAAGGTCGTAACTAGAAGAGATAATTGTTTGCTTTACTATGTTTTAAGAAAAATAAGTTTAAGAACTTATTTCAAAATAGCAATAATCTATATACATATGTTATGTATAATAATTGAAATGTGACTGTATTTTACAAAATACTAGTCTACTAAAATACAGCCAAGACAGGTTACTTTGTACAGACCAAAGGTCAGTTTTATGTTGCTTGATATGGTAACATGAGTGCATGTGAGCAGCGTCGTTGTTACTTCTGTATTGTTAGTCAGGCATGGGTGAAAGGTCAATATAATAAATATATATAAGTGTATAATGTTATGAGATTTAAGCTATTTCATCTAAACATTTATGTTTTCGTGTTATAATTTGTGTTCATTCTAGAATGAAAGATGCATAACGTATGTTTATTTCCTAATTGTTATGGTGGTTGTGAGATCAGTCAAATGTAATGAACCCGTACAGAGATTAATTACTGAAAATAACAGATAAAATATGAAGTTGTTCTTAAGAAACATTTTATAAATATTTAGACATTATAAAGATTTTACATGTGAAATTTCAAAAATTTTATGATGCATAAAAGTATTTTTAATGTTAAAATGAAAATTACTTTGCATGATAGATAAGCAAGATGTGAAAAGAGAAATGAGAGAAACATTGCTTTACAAGCCTTAAGACTTAATAAAAAAATTAGATATTTTGTGTATGAAAGCATTGTAATGTTTATTGATAATGTGCCAAATTTCATCAATGCTCACTTACTAATTTAAAAGTTATAGCATGAAAACTATAGCAAGCACAAAATGGTTACGAGGTCGGTCCTATGGACTGAGCCCGGGTTGAAAGAGTTAAAGCCCATTGGCAAGTGTAATGCTACTTGTGACCTTGCAGTGATAAAAAATTAATAACTCATAAAAGTCACTATGTCTGATATATAGAAACTTCAAACACATGGCATTATAACAATGGGACCTTTTAAAATATAAATTTTTTTTTGTTAATTTATGACTTGTAATACAATAAAAACCATTACATAACATAGCTATTTACTTGATCATTACTCGGGACCCATGTAACCATTGACCTGAAAGTCAGTTTTCCTACATATACTGTAGTAGGCCTAATGATGTCATATGCTAGACCACTTTGTTGAAAGAAATTTTGCAATTAAGATCATCTAAGGTATTGAAGCTAATACAAATAGTATTTATGTCGCTCCATGCACGAAAACTTTTTTATTTAAATGAAATATGAAAACTGTAAGACTCCATAAATTCACAGACAAATCTTTAGTAAAAATACTTTATTTAAAAAATTGATTTTTTTGTATACAACATACTTGTAATGTTTACTGTACAAAAAATAGATAGAATAGTAGTACTTTAAATGTGAGAAAAACAGTAGTGAATCACCTCAAGTTTTAGCAACTTCGATATTTTTGTGTCCTAGGATTTAACAGTGGCAGGATTTTGTTTTCAGTGCATATTTAATCTGTTTATAAATAGATAGGTTGTTATTATTTGGTGTGGGGGTCAACCTAATATATTAATTGTGTATTTTATTAGCTTAACAATAAAAGCACCTTTTTTTAATTCTGAACAGAAAGAAATAATAGATTGTGATGATCTAGGAGATCCTCATACTTCTCCAGATAGTGGTAGCAGTGAAGAACCAGATAATTCAATACCAGAAGAACGCATTGATGAACCATCAGATGATAAACAAGATGATGAAACAGGTTCACATCCTAACCTTCCTACTACATCTTTAACTGCTGAAGTGCTAGAGGTGAAACCTATGAAGGCAAAGCCAGTTACTGCCACCCTAGATCTTGAAACATCACCTCTTGGAAGCCTTCAGTTCTATTTCCGTAAGTTCTTTCTTACTTACGTATATGTTATATGCTTTCAAAAAGTTATGTTATGGAATCCTATCCATTAACTCTTTCCAGACAGGCATCATTTTCTGTGCATGTCCTGAGTTTTTACTGAGTTACATTAACAATTTAATTATAAAGTACTTTATTATCTTGGTATATGAATAAACTTGGCATCAAAATGTGACTAATTATACATATTTTAATATTATGTAAGTTTTAGGTTCTTAATTTTATAAAGCAATATTTAAAAAAAAAATCCTCAATTTCCCTTATTATAAGAAGTATGACATTTGCTTTCTAGGCATCTCCTCTTATCTAATTTATTTACCACCCCTGCAACAAGTATGAAATTTAATGTAAATTGCTCATTATAATGTTGTCATTGCTCAGGCAAAGCATAATTTTTATAGACTTTAATCTTGTTTGGTTACAGAACCATAAGCTAGAAAATCAGACTCCTCTTGCAAGCCCACCTGTCACATCCTCTCTTTCATAAAGTGCCAATAGTTCTCTCTGAAGTTTAATGCTATATTATTTATAACCAATAGAAAGCCAAAGTTTTAATCTATCAAATGACATATTCTATTACACTGTTTTCTGTAACGAGAATTATCAGTTCAAACTTTATTCCCACAGGAAATACATTGACGAGCTTAGCTGAATTTTTAACAACTCTTGTAACATAATGTGAAAGCCATAAAATTTGTGATAGTTATAGGACATTTTCTGCTTTGTATGTGTTATTATTCTACATTCTTTGGTACATTATTTAATTAAATAAAAAATTATTTAGTGCAGTAGTACCATTAGTATAAAAAAGTTGGGTTAAGTTTCATCAACAGCAAAAGAAAAGAAGAGTGGTAAACACTATATTTTTTGTTTTTCTTGTGTATTCTTTATTTTTATTATAAAAGAACAAAGTTGTAAAAATTAGAAACTTTTAGGCTAGGTAATATAAAGAAAAATAATAATGACAATAAAAACTTTTCCTGGGGTATGCTTGCAAGCAATTGGATAGTAGCTTGTGCATTACTGTAATTTGATAGGGTAATGTTAAGTACATGTTCGTCAAGTGATTTACAACTAGTGTGGCGGGAATATTAGTTAGACATGATTCAAAGGGCAATAAAACAATAAAATTTAAGTATAAACAGATGTATACTGTTATGTGTTTAAACTATTTAGGATAGACAAATGTAGTTTCATATTACAATTTGAAGTCATCATAGAAAGAAAGAAAGGGTAATTTAGATTTTTGTTTTGGCGGTTGCATGGTTGGTCAAACTGATCAACCTGGTGTAAAGTGAAGGTAGAGAAAATAACAGATAAAATATAAAGTTTTACTGAAAAAAATGTTTGAAATTTATTTAGAGGTTTAAGAGATTATGCAAATGAAATTTGAGAATTTTCAGATGAAGAAAAGTATTTTTAATCTTAACATGAAAATTACTTTGCACTCGGAGCATTCAATGCTTTGACTCCATATTTTCATGGAGAAATTTTTAGTGAAAATACTTCATTAAAAATTATTATTTTTGTTGTCTACAAAAGACTTGATGCTTACTGAAAGCTTGTGAAATTTCATGAAGACACACAAAACATACTAGAAGTTATTACCCGAAAGGGGGATGAAAGTCACCTGGAAGGGTCACCTGTTTTAAACACTTACACCATTGTGTGTTGTCTGTCAGTTTGTCAGTAGACACTAAAATGATGTCACATAAGAGAAGCTTAATGTTGCAATTCGTACTGTAGTGACATCAATAAAATGTGCGCATGCTATGAATCATGAGAATAATTATGCACTCTATATGCTCCAACACAGCATGACATATGAACTTAAAAAGCAGAAAAGGAAATTATTTGTTACTCTTAATTTTGGTTTTATTTACGCTTGAGACATCACTTTCGGGTACCATGCAGAAGTACATCCTGTAATATGGAAACTATAAAGTTAAATTTGGAGTTACGAACTTGGTTGATTTGGGCGAGTCCATAACTAGAGTGTTAAGTGAAATGTATATATATATCAAGCAAATAACTATTTGATTGACATAATTTTATTCCAAAATAAACAGAGTAAAGAAAGTTTACAACGTGTACATAGTTTTGATAATTTCACCTGGCTTCATGAGGTTCAGCTACTTTGTGTAAATCAACAATATGTATTGTACTGTAATTAATACATTTGGTGTTAAAAGTGTTTGAATTTTGATGGAGTAATAAAAGATTGTGTGTATTTTCACTTTCTTAATTGTTTTATCAAAAATAAGGCCTTATTTGTGTCATCTTTGACAGAGTATTTCCTGCTTTTATTATTTGAGCAAATTAGATTTGTTTATATGTGTGCTTAAATACTGCATCAGTCTAGAGTTTTTGCTGTGATGGATATTTTAGCTGTAGTAGTAAATTTGCCTGCAACTACTTGTTAAATTTAACATACAACTTACACAGCTTATCAACTGTAAATATTTGTACCAGATTAATGTAACTTTGTTTAATTGCTAAAATATTCTAATTTAGATGGAAAACTGGTTCTGAAACTTAATGCCCAACAACATGCTAATACTAATGGACATCAGTGCCAATGGGTTCCATCTGTAGACACCCCCAAAGTTCCATTTCCATGCAGTGCAGGACAGTGTAAAAAGAAATATGTTGAGCTGTATGAGGACAGCAGAACTGTTGATGGTGCTGATCTTCAGGAGGTGGAAGGAGGCTTCAGTAAAAAAGCTAAACTTAAAAATGATTTTGCTATTGTGTGGCCAGAGGAAAGCTTTGGAGCACCTGTTCATTCACCACAATCACCAGCACTCAGTGAATGGAGACACCGTGGTAGAGCCACTCCATACGATGGAACCCTGTCTCCTTTTTCTGGTGTATGTTCAGACCCAAGCGACAGTGATATTTCCCCTCTTCAGAGTCCCACCGACAAGTGTAGTACAAAAAAAATACTGGGACCTAGTGAGCTATGTTCAGTGAAGGATGACCTTTGTATTAAACCAGAACCAGTATCTCCATGTTCCCATCCTACTCACAATATTGAGGGGAGGAAGATTCCCTTTTACAGTTCCTGCCATAAGCAGGATCCTCAAAAATTTAATACCCTTGAAGAAGTGAAGAGACCTTTTTCTCAGGTTAACTGTACTGATGTGTCCCAACAGATTGAGTGTTCAGTGCCTATTTCATATCCGTCTATGTTGAAAACTGTTTTAGAGGCAACGGATAAAACCGGGTACAAACATTTGTTGTCAAGTTCATACAAGCTCAGCAATGTAAAGCAAGGTTAGTCTACTGATCATAATGTCTGCTGTCTATCACTTGTGTAAAAAAAAAATCAGAGAATCATATATTCATGTACATTTACTTCATTCTACTCAGAATATGTATTAATACTAACAAATATGTGCAAAGCAAGGTCATTCTTATCACTGCATTAAATTTTTTCATAGTGGTTACCTATTAGAGATTTTGTTGTCCATTGTTTGGTTCATCAAACAAATAGCCATAGTGGCTATGTCATTAAAACTGTGAAGGAAGTCAAAGTCAAAAAAGTATTGATGGGAAAATTATTCCAAAACAAAACTTATATTCAGGAAGGAGTAGTTGTCGTGTAATAAGATAAATTCTTAATAAAAAAAAAAAAAAAAAAGTAGCTCAAATCAAATTTTCCCATTTTGATAAATAATTTCAAGTAAATTTTCTCAGACTAACAAAAGATGTCATAAAAGTTCATATGTTGCTATTTCTCTAAAATTCTGAATGAAAACTTGGTAAAAACAGTGATGAATACCCTAGTCATTGAGTTAATAGAATGTGTTATTTTGAAAATTTTTAGACAGTCATATATGTTTCTTATGTCAAAGTTTTGTTTTTGCTGTTATTTCAGTGTGTATTTGAATTGTAATTACAAGAGTATATTGTAAGTAATCATTTATTTTCTAAGTAAGTAATATTTACTTGTACACTAAAGCTATGTGTTAGCTTTACACTACAAATTACTTAAGTAGTCTCTGGTTTAACATTGTAATGATTGGGTAGTTTTACATTTTAGGTTTCTATTGTAGTCTGTATTTATATGCCAAAAGATTGTATGGACAGTTTTCTGCACAATCTGAAGTTACACTTTACAACAACGTACTCATTTCTTCCCACACATTTTCACACGACATGTAATCTAGAGTTATGAACAGCGGGTAGTCTGGAGTTACACCTTACAACAATGTGCTTGTTTCTCCACACAGATTTTATATTTAGTTTGTAGTTTTGCACTACATTTAATTTAGAATTTTACACTACATAAAGTAATTTAGTTTTGACGGTGAAACTCATAAAGAACTTGTTGATGTAATGATTGATGTTTCTGAAAAGAAGTATTTGTCCATCATCAGTAGTATGCTTATCTGTATTATTTTACCAACATAGTTTTATCACAAGTATGAAATTAAATATTTTATAGATAAAGAAATTGTATATTAAAAATGAATATATTTAATAAGTATTTATCAATGGTGCATTGTTATAAATGTTCAACTGTATCAAAAAGGTTAAAACCTGGTGTGAAGAGCTATAAGTGTATCTTATTTTTATAAAAAAAAAGGTAAGTTTCAGACCTTTTGGTGAGTTCTATAGTTTTTTAGCTTTAAAACGTACGAGAAGCCTGTATTTTATAAGGCAGCCTTTTTTTTTTATATATATATATATTTTACATAGGTGTAATAAAATATCTATATAGACTATAAATGTATATATTTTTATTTTGTCAAGTTTATTAGTCTATTATGGTTTTGTGTATGCCAATACCAAAATTATTTTGTGGCAGTTAAAGTTCCTGGGACCATAGTCTCTATCCTTTCCCATCATATGTATGTGTGTGTGTATATATATATAATAAGAGGTATAACTTCAAAACCATTATATCAGTTATATTAATTGTCAATAGGTGATCACAATCAGCACTATAAAACAATAATGAACTTAATATAGGTTCAAAACTCTATTTAAAAAACAAAAAAACCTTTGCACTTTCCTATCGTTATCCAAAAGTTGTAATGGAGATTGCCTGTGGTAATAGCACCCAAAAGCATTAGGGATATCCCATCTATCAGACAAAATCCAGAAAGCAGATGAGAAACCAGTCGGCAGTTGTGGAAAATTCATTAAGGGTACAGAATTGAGTGCTTATACCCACAACGTCTCAAGTCTTACTGCCTTACACTGTCTGCAGCCAGTTGTGGGAAGGCAGTTACCCTTAAAAAGATGTAATAAAGTTAAAAGTAGAAATAAGATAAAATCAAGCCACCCAAAAAAATATATTTTTACTAAACAATGCCTACCATCCTCCACCCTTAAAAGTTCTAAAAAATCCTTAAAGTAGAATAAATACCACTCCAATAACTCTACCATATGTTACCCCAACCTCCATCCCCCCTCTAAAAATGACTTAAAGGTCTTAAAAAGAACTATAAGACCCACCTTAAGTAGTTCATATTGTCACACTATTAAAGTATATCACAAATATGTTTTTTAAAGCAGCCCAACTGGCCTCTGAACATATACAAATTCCTGACTTTGATTTGTAGACCAAGAACTGTATTTAGGAAAATTAGGGGGCCTATAAAAACATAACTTGTTTTATTAGAAAAACCTATATTTTTGTCTAAAGGTGCTGGTAAAAGGCCTGATATTTTAATAGAAAAATCAGATTATGCTTCTTTTTAAGATAAAACTCAGTTTACTAATGCAGTGTTTTCCAAACTGTGAGGTGCACTTTCCCTGGGGGAGTATATACTGGTTGCTGAGGGGGTGCAGCTTTTTGGTGGGAGAAGCCAAAAATAACGATGGCAAAAACAAGATAATTGGAGGTGATGATAACCTAACAAAACTATCACTTTGCTCTCGTTTTAACTCACTCCTTACAATCATTTTGTTATTTTAAAAAATTTATTAAAGACAGGTAAAGAAAATGTTGATTTTGCTGTTATCACATGAGAAAATTATTTTATTGTGAAGGGGGGGTGCAACAAAACTTTACTGAGTTAGAGGGGCACCGCTATTAAAAGTTTGGAAAATACTGTACTAAGGTAAACGGAGGAGAAATTTTTTGGCAAGTTTTGTGAGCCAAATATAAATTAGTATGTTTGAACTGTATAAGGAGCTAATTCCATTCAAATTTTCAGATTTTTTAAGAGCCTATCTTTTACATTCTCAATTTCTTTCGTATTATGCTTTAGTTTGAATGTTAAATGAAAACTATGTATC
This sequence comes from Limulus polyphemus, assembly GCF_000517525.1. Lineage (NCBI taxonomy): Eukaryota > Metazoa > Arthropoda > Merostomata > Xiphosura > Limulidae > Limulus > Limulus polyphemus. The sequence goes on along the minus strand of NW_013667306.1, from coordinate 222,370 downwards.
TTTAGATGTTAAATCTTGTGGTGGTGTCAGTCTTTGAAATGAGGAAAAAAAACCTTTAGAAATATAAGTTTTAGTGTAAAACGCTTTTGATATACTAACTAGAGCTGAGTACTTGACTCAATTAATAGATTACCTGTGAGCATCAATTACTGTCACATAAAAAAATCAACTAATTGAATGTAATGTTTCTAATTATTACTATTTTTAACTACTACAACTATCAAAATCTTGTATGAGAATGTTAGATTAGAATTATAAGCACAAACAATTAATCAGTTATTAAATTCCAATAATTCCCAACCCTTTTACAAACCATGGAATAGTAAGCATGAGAAACATATACTATTTCAAACTGAAATTCTAGTTGCAACTAGCCCAATTTTCTTTTTATCTTTTTTTTTTCACTATAATGACTAAGTTATTACATTTTGCCAATATATATACATATAATATTCATTGCAATAACTTTTTTCAAAGTAATACAAAACTAAAAATAATACAATTTAGTGCTGCTTAGGTGACACAAATGTGAAATCTCTGGGCAAGTTATCCAATTTTCATGCACAATAAAATCTAAACAACCACACAGGGCTCTGACATTTGAAACACCTCACCATATTTTGTCTTACCTAGAAAAAAATGCTGCAGAGTTCCATGTGGGTGGACCAAGTCTTTTTGCCCAAACACAGCTGTTTAATCTCGTACTAATAAGTTTTTGCATTAAAAAATAACCATTCTACTCCCCCAAAAATTATTATGTGGATAAGAATGTGCTTGAAATATGAAACTTAAATAATTGAACATTTTAATATGCAAATTAGTAACTGGCTTATGCATGTTTTATCTCATTCTAACAATCAGTTAGCTTATCTTCAATAAACAGGCTAAAGATCTTACAAAAATTTCAGTAACAGAACAACTCTAGACCCAGGCTTCTTACTAATAGATTTTTACACACCTGATGCTTAAAAATAACAGGTCCCATAGAAGCCAAAATGTTATGTTTCATTGCTTCTTTGTTTTTGAATTTTTTGCTGTAATGTAGTGAGTGAAGTTGGTTTTTGTGAGTTCTTTCTAAACAGCTTAAAATAAAAAGTATGTGATTATATTCAAGATATATATCAGTGCTTTTTATCAAATACACTACAAGTGGATTTTGATTTTCAATGAATATTTCTGTTTCAGTAGAAGTGCCACTAGATTTGTCCATAAAATCATCGCAGCCTTCTGTGAACAAACTGCATGCAGTAGAGACTAACTGTCAAACTGATGGAAAGCTAAACAGTTGTAGTCATAAGCAAAAACAATTATCCTCGTCATGGCCAGATGAAACTCTGTCACATCCCCCTGGGCTCAACACACGTCGGTCTTCCAAACAGATTAAACGTTCTTCTTTTTCTTCACCTGATGTACGTCCATCTGTGTCCTCCTTCAAGTCTTTGACCTCTTCTCCTGTGGGTGGTATCAGTAAACAACACTCGGCAGACAACAAGTGGACTAGCATCAATGCCAAGCCATTAACATTACCCCCAGTAATCAGTAGTGCCACAAACACTTTACATCCTGGAAGTGCTACATGGACTAGTTTCAGTGCAAATCCAGACATCTTGTCTCCAACTCACACATGGGAAAAGTCTGATGCAACAGTTGCTTCTTTAACAAGCTACCAAGAACAACATTCTGGTCTAACTTACCTGTCCATGCCAATCTACAATATGGCTTATCCTTATCCAGCAAATTGTGTTGAGAATGTAAATGGGGTGTCTGCTTCTACAGGTAGATTGATTTCTAGTTTTTTTTAGACCTTAAAAGTTATATGCAAATGTTTAATCTTAAACTAAAAAAATATGTACAGTTATAGCTTAGTTACTGATTGTTAGCAGTGTTGTGGATTTAATGAGTAGACTTACCCCATAAAGTAACATCCACACAGCAGACTTGCCCCATAAAGTAACATCCACACAGCAGACTTGCCCCATAAAGTAACATCCACACAGCAGACTGCCCCATAAAGTATCATCCACACAGCAGACTTGCCCCATAAAGTAACATCCACACAGCAGACTTGCCCCATAAAGTAACATCCACACAGCAGACTTGCCCCATAAAGTAACATTCACACAGCAGACTTGCCCCATAAAGTAACATTCACACAGCAGACTTGCCCCATAAAGTAACATTCACACAGCAGACTTACACTGTAAACTAATATCCACTTAGCAGACTTACACCATAAAATAACATCCACTTAGCAGACTTACACCATAAATATCATCCACTTAGCAGACTTACACCATAAAATAACATCCACTTAGCAGACTTACACCATAAAATAACATCCACTTAGCAGACTTGCACCGTAAAGTAACATCCACTTAGCAGACTTGCACCGTAAAGTAACATCCACTACCTTTTCTAAAACACTGACCCACAAAAGGCAAAAACAGTACATATGAGAAAAGGTAACTGATTTGAGGATATATTCTTAATTGTCTGCTTTTGAATGTATGGCTATGTTTAAGCATAATTGGACACTTTTATGCAAAAGTGGTCTAACCCACAAAATCCAAAAGGTGGTTTTTCATGTTTTTCTGGATTAAACAAATGCTTGTCTTTATTGTGAAAAATGATCTAAACCCAATCCCTTTAGACTTCTGCTAAGATTGGAAAGTTCCAACCCACACTTGTGCTGTCAAGGATTTCAGTTATGAGAGAATGATCTATGTAGGTCAGAGCATTTTTTGAATAACACAAAGAATATGTTGAGAATATTTTTATATATTTAATTATCCATTATGTATATTTTATTTAGTTTGATTTGATGAAATTTTATTCTAAAGTACATTTAATTTCAGAGTGTATAATGGTTGAACTGAAATGATTTTTTTCTCTTTAATTTTATGTAAAATTGATTTTCTTATGATATGTCACATAATAAAGCTCACATATATTTTTAGTTCTCATTGTAAGCCAGGCATGGCCTAGTGATTACTGTGCCCAGACTGTAAATCCAAGGATTCATGGTTTGCAACCCTTTACTGCAAAAGACACATGCTGGGCTGTGGATGCCCTATAAAAGTGACAGTCAAATCCCACTATTTGGTCATAGAAGAGTAGCTTAAGTGTTGGTGGTGGGAGTTGTTGACAAGCTGCTTCTTTTTTGTCTGTCAATTTAAAATTTGTGCAAAATTCTGGAATAAAAACAAAAATAAAATCTCAAAGTATTAAACAGACATAACTTCCAAATGAATGTTTCCCATTATTCCATAGATTAGGCCTGATAGTAATATTTTTTTTTTTTTAAATTCAACAAATATTACAAAAAATCACAAATTAGCTTTACCCTATCCTTTTATGATTCATTGATCCATCAAAAAGAATGCTGTAATTTTTTTATGATATAAGTAAAATATTTGATCTTTCTGTAGGTAAAGTCTTAAGTGACAATTTTAAATAGGACATTCATGGTTTTTAAGTAAATTCACATAACCTGTATTCTGTTGTGATAATTTTGCAGAGGTAAACTATTTCAGTCAGAAGAATTCTCCTATAAAACTGAAAAACATGGAGGATGTCACCAGTTCTCCTTCATCAAAAGAAAAGGAAATTCCAGCATGGGTTACCAATAGACCAACAGATTTAACATCATACATTCCCTTGTATCCACACATCTATTCATACTATCCATATGCTTACAATTTATCTCAAGTGTCTTGGAATGGTGCAGTAACCCCCACAGAAGCATCGGGTATGGTAGATATGACAGAATCATTATTTTTAACTTGCATGTCATTAAAGCTGTTTTTAATGTACAAACTAGAAAGTAAATCTTTCTTAATGTTTTATTTGTACGGATAAATCTAGTATGAGGCTATCTCCCCCTCCTCGTCCCTCTAGCAAGCGAAAAACATAATGTGATGTCAAAATGACTACTTTGTTTATCCTGACAGTGGGCTTTTTTTTTTTCCTTTAAAAAAAATGTTTGAATCAAAACTATATTTTGCACTTTTGTTTTCCTTTCTGATATTTAGCAGTAATTAGATCATCAATTGAAAATTATAAACCTATGCAGAGACATTATGTATTTAAAATAAGACTCAGGCCAAGTTTATTGCTAAGGAAAAGTATGTTTATGAATTAATGACAACAAATTTAGGCCTAATCATCACAAAGTCGTTTTTGATCAGTTTATTAAAAGTTGCTAGAAAAAAATGGTATAGGTGCGTACATCACATTCATCTTTGTTTGCAGTTCTGAGTGTAGATGATACATACAGCTGAAAAAAATAGTAGTGAAAAACACAGATAGTGATGTAAGTTAAAACAATTATAGTTGTTGTTGTCATAAATATCCATCATGAATAGTGTAAAATTCCTTTACCACTTAGGCCTATATGGAAACTGATTACCAATCAATGTTCATAAGTCATGGTTACTACTGTTTTTTAACACATTTTACATCTGTTTCAGTCATGAAATGGTAGGTTTTAAATTATTGTACAGAACCCAGTTCATAATGGGTTTATAACAGCAAAATTCAAGGATTAATCCCTAGAGTGCATATTGTGCAGCACATCTTCGCTCTTAGAACAAACAAGTTGGTACTCTGAACACCTTCTATTAGAAACTAGGTTTCAGTTCTTCTTCTGCAGCTGCCATCAAACTTAATGTAAACTTGTTAAACTTTTCCTATGTAAAGTGAAAACTTAAATTTCATTTTTTTTAAAGTAATTAATCTTTGTTTATGATATATAGTATTGGAGGTTTTATTCAAATTTTTATAAATGTATGGGCTAAATATTAACCTCATCAGTTTAGTTCTGTCATACCATCTCATCATGATGATATGATTTCAGTACCTCTTAGGCCTACCTCAAAACCTACAATATGGTGATTGATTGAAATAGTCCATAATATAAAGTATTTAAAGTAGTGACAACTTCTTGATACTTTTTATGTAAACAACAATTATATGCAAATATTCTTAAGAAAGAATGACCAAACAAATGAAAATTTCTTATAGTTGGATGGATAGTGGTTGAACTGAGAAAGTTTAGGCTTCAAGTATTCACTCCAAGCTCATTTACAAAAATGAATACAGTATTTTTGTTTTATTATCTTTTTCAGTCCATAATTGTTTGCACATTCTGCCAGAATTATTTTCATGATGTCCTTATAATTATCACCATACCTTGTAAAATTTCTGATCTGTTTATAAAAGATGGATAACATGGTTTTGATTAGTTTTCAGCCATAGAGGCATAAATGTTATTGGACGCTGTCACCATCTGCTTGGGTTTAAGAAGTTAAACTGTTTTTTTCAAATTCATTTTCCAGATTGAGATTTTTACTAATATTTTTAATCTGCTGCAAATGTTAACGTTAAAGCTTATCTGTAATAACTGTTGTTTACATTAAACACCACTTCTGTAATTACTTATTAAACTATGTTCAGTTGAAATAAGCAAGCTAGTGATTCATCCATATGCAGGATTTTTTTAAATTATTTATGTTGAAAAAAGTACTTAACCCTCTCACAACACGTAGGTCAAAGTGTTTGTGTCTTGACTTTTTAGAAAGTTACATTCAAAATTTAATTAAACTACTTTATTACCATTGTATAGAAATGAACTTGGCATTAAAACATAATTAATAAATCAAATTTTAATATAAGTTTTAACTCTTAATTTTATATGGAAATATTTTTAAAAATCCTCAATCTTCCCTAGTATGAGAGTTGTGACATTTGCCCTCTAGGCCTTCCCCCTTCTCTAATTTATTTACTACCTCTCTGAGAAGTATCGAATTGATCATAAATTACTCATTATAATATAGGTATTACTCAGGCAAAGCATAATTTTTATAGCGTTCAATTTTATTTATTTACAAAGCCATAAGCTAGAAAATCAGACCCCTCCTACAACACCTACCTGTCACATCCTCTTTTTCACAAATTGCCAATAGTTCTCTCTGAAGTTTAATGCTATATTATTTATAACCAGTAGAAAGCCATAGTTTTAATATATCAAATGACATATTATATTACATTGTTTTCTGTACAGAGAGTTATATATTTCCTGGTTCAATATCAAATTTGTTTCCACAGGAATCATATCTTGTAGCTTAGCTGAAATTTTAAAGGCTTTTATCACATAGTTAGAAAGCCAGAAAACTTATAATAGTTATAGGACATTGTTTGCATTTTGTGTGTTATTATTCTGTTCTTAGGTGCATTATTTGATCAAATAAAAGATTATCTAGTGTAGTAGTACCATTAGTATAAAAAAAGTAGGCTCAAGTTTCATCGACAGTCAATAGCAAAAAAAAAAAGATTCAGGTAAGTACTATATTTCTTGTTTTTCATGTTTATTTTTTATTTATTATTATAAAATTAACTAAAATGTATAAAAAATTAGAAACTTCTTATGTAAGATAAAGAAAAAGTAACAAAAATTCTTCATGAGGTATGCTTTGTAAGTAGCTTGTGCGTTACATACTTTGATAAGGTAAAGTGAGCTTCATGTTCGCTGAGTAATTTACAGCTTATGTGGTTGGATTATTAGTTAGACATAGTTCAAAGGACAATAAAACAAATATAAGTAGAAACAGATGTATACTCTCAAGAGCTTTAAGCTATTAAGGATAAACAACGGTATTTTCCTGTTACATTTTGCTGTTATTCTAGAAAGAGAAAAGAGTAATTTAGATTTTTGTATTTTTTCTGGTGGTTAAGAGGTTGGTTAAATTGACAGAATGCATATATAGATAGAATAGAGGAAATATCAGATAAAATACAAAGTTTTACTGAGAAAACGTTTGATATTTATTTAAGTTTTAGAGGTTACACAAACAAAATTCAAAATTTTTCAGATGGAGAAAAGTATTTTTAAAATGAAAATCACTTTGCACTCAGAGTAATCAACCTTTGACTCCATATATTTATGGAGAAAGTTTTGGTAAAAACTTTGTTAAAAATTATGATTTTAATTCTAAGACTTGTATGTTTACTGAAAGCTTGTGAAATTGTGTCAAAATACACAAAACAAATTAAAAAGTCTGGTATTGAAACTAATGATCAATTTAAGGTTATGAACTTGTTTGAACCCGTAGCAAGAGAGTTTACATAACCTACAGCTTACGAGTTTAAGAAAACTCAAGAGTTTGATAGTCTTTAAGGTTTTAACTATAACCCATGTATTATTAGTTTTAGTTTTCTCTTCAGCCAAAGATAAAAAATGTGAATATCAGAGTAGGAAGGGAAACTTGCTTCTTTAATAAAAATTAATTATTAACATAAAGTAAACTCTTTTTAATCTGAGAAGTACATGAGGAGTAAAACTTAATATTGCCATTAAATAAGAGCTAAACATTTGAATGTTACACTTTATGTAAAATAAGTTAACTTCGTGATTAAGGGTCATTTTCTGTTGCTGCTGAGTATCATCTATTGCACAAGATTTCAAGTAGGTTAGAATAACCCGCAGGGTTTAATAGTGACTGTATTACACCTCTGTTATCTTCTTGTATTTCAGAATATTAAATATGAGATAATCTGTGATTTGAAATGACATTTACCACCATGCCATAGGTTTGGCCTGACATGGCCAGGTGATTAGGGGGCTTAACTTGCAATCTGAGGGTCGTGGGTTCAAATCCCCATCTCGCCAAACATGCTCGCCATTTCAGCTGTAGAGGCATTATAATGTTACGGTGAATCCCACTATTCATTAATGAAATAGTAGCCCAAGAGCTGGCAGTGGGTGGTGTTGACTAGCTGCCTTCCATCTAGTCTTACACTGCTAAATTAGGGATGGCTAGTGCAGATAGCCCTTGTGTAGCTTTGCACGAAATTCAAAACAGAAAATATGAGTTTATATTATAGCATAAAAGATCTGTTTTATTATGGATGCAAAGGCATAGTTCTGTCCCATGACACTTCAGGCAAGATTTGCATGTATTTTTTAGCAAAACTATAAAAACAAGAATAATCTGAGAGATTGTATACCCTTGCCCCACCACAAACTTTTGAATTTTGCGTTTTCAATGTGTGCCCGAAATTCGATCCTAATCCGATCACTTTTTACACAGTTATTATCAACAAGCTGAGAAAATGCCATATATCTCCATTATAAAAATGTTTTAAAGTGATCCGATTCTGGATCCGGACCAGATTTGGAAAATACTGTCGTAGGGGGATACTGTATCTCCTGAAAATCAGTTTATTATTATTCGAGATACACTCATTTACATAAATATGGATCCAAATGCAATACCCTTGACCCCTGCAGGAGCAAAGGTAATAAGACCAAGTACCATAATAACAAGTACTGTTTGTAGCTGTTGTTTAGATAGTTTTTCTTTCTTTTTTCTTATAATTTATCCACAAAAAAAGTTTAGTTACTTATTCCAGACATTTGACTAATAGCTCTTATATATGTGTATAAATTGGAAATATAATGTAAAATAATTGTTTTGATTTTTTTTTTATAATAACCAATTACAGGAGAAGTTTAAAGGTACTTGGATTCAAAATATGATAGCTGTTGTTGAAATTAGCTTGTCTTTCGTAACTGTTAACATTCAAAACTGTTGAATTTCAAGAAGAATAACAAAAAGGCTTGACATTTAAGTTAAGAATACTGGATAGGATAAAAGCTCACATATAATATGCTTTGAAATAAATTAATAAAAAATAATCTTTCAGATGCACCATTAGACCTGTCATCTCCTCCCTCTGACAACATTCCATGCTCACCCAAACAAAAAGAAACCATAGTTGGGAGCAGTAGAGCTGTGCAAGTGCCAAAGGATGAAACAGGTAAGATATGGGTCAGTTTTTAGTAGAAATCTGTATTACATTATTAAAACTGAACCAATCTATTTGTAACATAATGTAACCTTTCTTCATCATTAGGTTAGAATTATGTATCTTGTTTGTGCTGTTTCCTTAGGCTTAGAGGCATGATATACAGTTAGTACATCAGCAAAAAGTTTTAATTGAATATAATTTATGTTAATGACTTAATCTTTAAGTAAGTATAGTTTATTCTCTAATGAAAAAGTTAGAAAAGTTTGCTTATTAATTTTATCATCTGTGGCTCAGTAAGCACAAGTACAGATGCCACTTCTCCATTCACTTGGAGTCAACTTTTCTTTTGCAACAGCAAGAAAATATCTGGTAAAATTCCCACATCCTGATTCTGCATAATTATGAATGTACAGACTAAGATGTGTTGTTTTGAATATAAGATTTTTTACTAATGATGGATAATCAGCTGAATCTGACTGCCTGCTTATAGCTAACAATTAATCAGTGACAGTTGCATGTTTGCAGCATACACTATTCCCACACCAATGCCCTACACCCATGCTAACATTTTGCTTCAATGTATTTGAAGAAATCCCTACTATTACTTTTTACATTTTCAGCCAACTTTTTTTTTTTCAAACACTTTATTTTCATATTTGACCAACTCTTTTGATCTTCTGTAATCCTCCAAACCTCTCAACATTGCAGTTAATTTAAACTTCTTACATTTATAAAGTTTTTCTTTAATTTTATCCTTCACCCTATGATAGCCAACATGTTTGTTTTTTTACTTGCAGCCACCCTTTTTAGTCTAC
>NW_013667306.1:204337-211747 GCF_000517525.1 Limulus polyphemus | reverse complement strand
CAATCTCCTGACATGAACCCCATCGAAAATCTCTGGGCCATACTCGACCGGCAAGTCAAGAAACAACCAAAAAAGCCAACTTCAAAGAGCGATCTACTCCAAGTTTTGAAGCAAGAGTGGGCAAAAATCCCACAATCTAAAATTGACGAGATGATTCTCACGATGCCTCAAAGGATCAACGAACTTTATGAAGCAAAAGGAAGATCTACTAGATTAAATTATAAATATATCAATTCATATGAATATGACTGAAAATTTTCATTTTTTCTGACAAGATGGTGTCTATTTACTTGTGACCATGCTGTGTATAACGAACATGCCTATCTTGAATATTTAAAAAATTTTCCATATTTGGTCAGTATCTCCAACTAATTTGGTTTCCCAATTCACAACCGATAATTCTTGTCTCATCTCTTCAAAATTAGCTTTTTTCATTAGAAATTAACAATAAATCCAAAATAGGATAGGTTATAGTAGATTTCTTAACCAAATATTGAAGAAAACCTGTCTCCCTCATGATTTGGCTCTTAAAATTTTCCAGTCTATATACCAGAAATTAAAATTTTTCATAATTATAACCTTATTAACAGCTGAATTCTTGACCTCATTGTAGAGTTTCTTATTAATTTCATCAGTTTCATCTGGTGGTCTGTAACAAATTCAAACTAAAAGCCTTCTTCCTTTATAACCACTAACAGAAATACAAATAGATTCAATCTCATTTCTCTTAGCTTTGATATCCTTAACTTGAACAGATTGTAACACCAATTTTACACATAATACTACTCCTCCACTCTCTTTTTTGGTACTTTATTCCTATTAAATAATCTACAACCCTGTATTTCAAAGACATTTCTGTCATCAAAACTGTCTATATTTAGCCAGATTTCAGTTATTTCTATTGTATCAAAATCCTCTGTTTTGACCAGTGCTCTAAGGTCATCCATTTTATTTCTTATACTTCTAGCCTTACAATAATAACAATTTAGCGTATCATTAATACTACCTTTGTACCTTGTTTCCACACTATACCCCTCTCTACATCTTATTTTTTCTTCATTATTCTGGCCCTTTCCACTGTCTAATCATAGTATAAAGTTGTCCTTACAGTTGACTTAATAGTACTTGTGAACATACCAGCTCCTACCCTGTTTAAATCTAAACCATCCATTCCAAAAAGTTCCCTTTTCCCGCTGAACTGATCCTACAAATCCAATCAGCTACTTTATTTATCACCAGAGCTGTAATATTCTTTTACTCTGAAGGTAACATCCTAGCCACAGTAATTATCACCAGAAATACAGTGTTATTTTACATCCAGATATCACCAGAATTGCATTATTGTTTTTAATTTCAGGCAACATAGTATATACATAGCATGACTGGGACACTATTTACTCAAATGTAACAGTAATGCCACAAGATGTGCTTGTGTTGTTTCCAGGTAGTGTTCAAGAAGAAAAATCCTGCTGAGCCAAATGATTCGGTACAACCACAACAGATGTAGCTAACAGAGCTAGTTGATGAAAGCAGAAGCTATAAGGTTTTGAATTGGAAAAAAATGTGCAGAATGGTATAAAGGATTTAATCTAGTATCATATCAACAAGGGATTATTAAAACCTTTTAAAACTTTTTAAGAATTTGATCTATTCAATGACTTAGGTGCCCCTAAATGGTGAGGAGTGGGTCATTGTTTATATAGCTTCTTAGATATAGAATTAAACATGCCAGGCTAATGTATTTTAAGCTGAGCAGTAAGTTATAAAAAAGTATATTCAATTATATGTAACAAGAACTTTTTAAAGGCTACTTTTAGTGTTTTACAAATATTTTTTGATTTATTATTTATTTATGTTTTCATTGTGATAAAACAATATATGAAAATCACCAGGCATTTTCGTAACATTTGTTCAGCCTCTTTTGTTTTTAATGTAAACAAACTATACAGTTGGAAAAAGTATGATTCCCCAGTAAAGGTTATTCAGAAAATTTCAGTGTAACCTAGCCCTTGTCTACAGTTTCACAAAGAAATGTCATGGTAATGTTTGGCAACATTGTTTTATTTTTGTCTTCATTTGGGAACTTAGTACTTTTTATTTCCTTTTGTTAACCCATTGACTGTGGCTGCTCTAAAAGCATGTGGAATTTTTGCAAGCCATACACCATATAAGGCACACTTGCATTCAACTGCTGGAGGTTGACCGTACTCTATACAGCAAATCAGCAGTCAATGGGTTAATAGTGTGTGTCATTATTGCAATAAAGAAAGTTGTGTTTTGAAATAAAGGTACAACAAATAGTGTTCAAAAAATTTGCATTTAATCTGGATACAGATTTAGACAGTAAAGAAATACTAAACTGTTTTTTTTTTCATCTAAAAATTAGCTCCATTATTCTCCCCCCCCCCTATTTTATCACTTTCTGTTACTAAGTAGCAATGAAACAACTTTCAAAAATCTGCTTTGCTAGCATTTTATTGTTCCTAATTTATTTGTACATGGAAGGGTGCTTCCAAAGCTGTGGAGAGGTACTCGCAATCTAGTGATTAGTTTTCTGGACTGTGGATTTGAGGTTCTGTGGTTCATACCTCATTACCACCTAAATAACAAAATTGTGCTCTGTACTTTAGAGCTGTAGATGCATTATAAGGAAATGGTCAAATCCCACCTTTCAATTAGAGCAGCCCACGAATTTGTGGTAGATGGTGTTGACTAGCTGTCTTCTCTCTAGTCTATCACTTCAAAATTAGGGATGGCTAGCACAGATAGCCCCTTGATTAGCTTTGCATGAAATTCAACAAAACAATAGTTCAAGCTGCATTCTTAATTCAGTTCAAGTAGGAAAAAAAACAGTCTTAATATCATTAACATAATACATTACTTAACACATTCACTGTTGCCTCGAAGCTCAATACCCAATAGAAAGAATGCACTTTCTTGGGTTGACTCGTTCTCAGCACTTCTATATGCTAACAGTAACAAGGGAATCTGCTCATCCCAAGTTTTCTGATCCTTCTCACAATATATATCTAACAAGGTTCTATTAAATCTTTCTACTAAACCATTAGCAGCTGGATGATAAGCTGTGGTTTCGATTTTATTCACACCTAACAATTCACAAACTTCCTTCATTAACTTAGAAATGAAGTTACTACCTCTATCTGTTAATAGATATTGGAGTATACCATGTCTAGCTATTATGTGATTTACAAAAGCTTTAGCTATTGTTTCTGCTTTTTGATCAGGTAAGCATATAGCCTCAGGAAACCTGGTTAAGTAGTCTGCACTACTAACACGTATTTGTTTCCTGCATAGGATGTGGGCCTAATATGTCCATAGCTACTAGCTGGAAAGGTGTTGTTAAATTCTGCATTCTTTGTAAAGGAGCGTTTCTCGAATGTGGGCTGGTTTTTCGCTTCTGGCATTCTAGACACGATTCACAGTACTCTTTAATATCTTTTCTCATGTTCGGCCAAAAGAACCTTCTGTTTATTCTACTATATGTTTTAGCAAAATCTAAGTGTGCCGTGAAAGGTGTATCATGATATGTTCTCATGACCTTCGTTCTCAACTTGACTGGTACAACTATTTGTAATGACCTATTGTACTTATTCTTTCTACATAACATATCGGAATCTATCATGTATTCTGTTTCTTCTCCTTGTGTTACTTTGTTGCTAACTCATTTGTTATTGGATCTTTCTTTTGTTCACTGACTACGTGATCTAAATCCCAAATTACTTCTAATTCGTTTTCAGGTTCAGGTTGTACTTCTTTTATCTGATTGATTGTTTGTATTTCTACAGTTTCGTTATTTTCTACTCTGATCCTACTTAATGCATTTACATTAGAATGTTTTCTACCCGGTCTATGTATTATTTCAAAGTCATAATCTTGTAGTAGTAAGGACCATCTAGCCAATCTAGAGGAAGGGTCTTTTAACGTCATTAACCATTTTAGCGGTGCTTGATCTGTAATAATGGTAAACTTTCTGCCGTATAAATAACAATGGAAGGTTTTTAATTCCATGTACTACAGCTAAGCACTCTTGTTCTGTAACTGAGTAATTTATTTCAGCTTTTCCTAACTGTCTGCTCTGATAAGCTATAGGGTGTTCCTTGCCATTTTCATCTAACTGTGATAAAACTGCACCTATAGCAAAACCTGAAGCATCTGTGCTAAGATAAATTCCTTACTAAAATATGGATAACTTAGGAATGGTGCTTTTAATAAAGCTTCTCTTAGTTTTTCGAATGCTCCCTGTCTTTTATCTGTCCACTGAAATTTTGTTTCTTTCTTAGTTAATTCAGTTGGAGGTTTTGCTAATAAAGCAAAATGTCGTATAAATCTTCTATAGAATCCTACAAATCCTAAAAATACCCAAATATCTTTTACTGTTTTAGGTACAGGATAATTTATACAGACTTCTAACTTTTTAGGGTCTCGTTTTACATCATCTGCAGTCACTAAATGACCTAAGTATTCTACCTCATTTTCAAAAACTGACATTTGCTTGGTTTAAACTTTAAGTTTGCCTTTTTTAACCTATCGAATACATGCCTTAACCTTTCTAAGCGCTCTTCAAAAGTTGCAGCGAACACTATGACATCGTCTAAGTAACAAAAACATTTGGAATCTTGCAAGCCTGATAGTACAACATCCATTAACATCTGGAATGTTGACAGGGCATTGCATAAGCCAAAAGGCATTCTGTTAAACTGGTATTTACCTGAAGGTAATACAAAAGCTGTTTTAAATTTATCTTCATCTTCTATTTCTACTTGCCAATATCCACTTTATAAATCCATAGACGAAAAATATTTACTCTTACCTAACGTATCTAAGGTTTCTTGGATATTAGGTAATGGATAAATGTCTTTGACTGTTACTCCATTCACTTTTCGAAAATCCACACAGAACCTTAATTTTCTATCCTTTTTAGGAACTAATACAAATGGAGATGCATACGGACTATTACACCTTGTTCAAGCATCTCTTTTACACATTCTTTTAATTCAACCCTATGTTTTTCTGGCACTCTATAAGGTCTCTATGCTGTAGGTTTATTATTATTTAACACTATCATATGTTTAACCTTGTTTGTACAACCGTTAGTCATTTTCTCCTACAAATAAATCTCTACTCTTCTAACAAGTTTATCAACTTTTGTTTATGTTTTCGTTCTATATTTCCTAAGATAGACTCCCAGTCTATCCTACTTTGTTGTACCTGTTTATTAACATTATTAATGTTATGCTGTCCTACCACAGCCAACTGTTCTCTACTACTAGCTTTACCTACTACTATGTCCTTAGGTAGTATTACTTTTTCTTCAATCACATTTAACACTTACAGGCACTGTGTCTCTCTTGGACACTTTACTTATACTAGCAGCTATATAAACTCCTGTTTCTTTTATTTCGATAGGCTCAACTAGCACTTCTTCATTATACTAAAAGTCATTTACTTCTCGCAGGTACTTCAGTTAGTTTAACTAACCTCACAGGAACCCTGTCTTTCAAACACACTGCTTATGTTAGGCATAAGTGTAGAGTCATCTGAGGGGTTTGAATTATTAATTTCCTGTTTAAAAGGCTCATTCACTAACTTATTCTGCCTTATCTTACTATCACTCACATTATCTTTATGACTTCTGCTACTTTTAGTGTCTTTCTGTGCAGTCCTATATCTCGGCTTTCTTGTAGAACTTTCTTTGGGACACTTCTTATTCTTACACCTGACTTTTTCATGTGTCACTACACTTTAGTAAGAAGTCAGTGCTTTCGTATTTTGATGATTGATCATTAGCCTCGCTAATGCTAGTGTTAGGCGTCTGACTATTAGTCAGTGGGAAGGTATCATGTGTCTCAACTGTTGCACATAAGTTTGAAGGTTCAAGTCCTTCAAAACTTAAGACCTCTGTTTCTATGCGTAGCTTACTTTGGGTAAGAGATATTTCAGTGTCGTAAGTTCTTAAGAAATCTTGCCCTATAATGCCATCTGTATCTAAGTCTGCTTACAGATGTAAAATGAGTGTTTTAACTCTAAGTTTTGTACTTTCATTTGCATATTATATTTACCTAACGTTTTAACAGGATGTCCTGTTAAAGAAGTTAAAATACTTCTAGAAACTTCTTTCCAGGCATTATCTAATAATGTCGGATTTCTGTCTACTAATTCTGAACTTAGTAGGGATGATATAGAGCCTATATTAACCAATAACCGATATAATATACCTTCTGTTTCTACTTTAACTATTGGTGATACTTAATTAACACTATGAATACTCCTGTAGCAAAGGTAGGGCTACTGTTATTATTGGGAAGCTTTCCTCTGTACGCTCCAGCCTTTGGGGTTTTTCCGTTTTCATCCTTCCGTGGGCATCAGCAATCTCATGCCATGTAGCTTGTAATGCCACAGTTGTAACACGCTGTCTGCTTGTTACTTTTCTGCTTTTGAAAGCAGTTTCTTGCTTTGTGCCCAACTTTACCACAGTTAAAGCACTTGAAGCCATTGGGCTTACTCTGTGTATTAGACAGGTTAGCCTTGCTAGACTTGTTAATTGCATTTATAGCAGAATGTTTAGGCCTATAGATCTGCTTTTCTCATTGCTCTTCTCGAGTAACTACTTCAGTTATGTCTAGTAAAGTTGCATGACGAGTATTTGTGTAACAGGTTAGCGCTCAGGTGAGCTTAATTGTTGGAGTTTCAATTAAAACCAACCTGTACACCTTATTTATTTGTTGGAGGATTTGTCGGGACGAGTGGAGCCACAAGTCGCTAACTCCAGGAGTTTACAGTTAGAGTTAAGAATATGAGTCTCAGACCAGCAATACTACTTATAATATCTTTTATTACTCTTTATTACACTTGACTTAATATTCATATATTCACTCTTTAACTTGTTAATCATTAAAACATTAACAACATTTCTTTTACATAGAATAACATATAATACTAAAGCTGATCTAGAGAGAGAGAGAGATACTTACCGTAGAGTTGGAACCTTCCTAGCAGCTGAGTCGAGATTGTTGAGCTGCATAGCTACGGCTTGTATAACTGACTGGAGTACTGGGTATCTGCAGAACTCGTCGGAGATCTGGGTATCTTAAGAACTCGCTGGAGATCTGATTTTTCAGCTCCAGACATGGGTTTATATAGCAGAATTTCTCTGTATCCTGGCGAGCATCCAAATAGGACACAGCATCACCCACAAGTAGTGCGGTGCTCCTATTGGATGCTTGGAGGCAAGTTTTGGACTGGTCCAGTACCACACCCAAAAACCCTCAAGCTATTGGTCATGGTCAACTGCTGTTAGCTGGCTGCCTACTTGCTTGTACTGTTTCTCCCATGTACTGTAACTGATACTGCAACAAAGCACCTGATGATTCATAAAATATAAACTTTTCT
>NW_013667306.1:173915-204063 GCF_000517525.1 Limulus polyphemus | reverse complement strand
CATTTACATACCCTCTAATAACATTACTGTATAGCCCTCACTCATACTCAGATTTTAGAGTATCTTGCAGCATATCCTTGCTTGGATGTGCATAAGCCTTGCACAATCTATTACCTAACTCCTGTAGCTTATGTCCAAAAACTCGGACAGATTCACCACATTGTTGATATAGGTTATGCATTTCTTTTAGAATTACATTAGTAGTTTCTCATGTTCTATATGCTTCCATTAACTTACGCACTAGATATTGATAGTCTGTTGTTTCACGCCATTCACAATAAGCCTAATGTAACATTTAGCTTCTCCTGCTGTTCTTAAACGTAATATATCAGCTTTCTGGGTGTCAGTCCAGCCCAATATTCTAGCTGCTTCGTCTGAGGCGTCGATAAAGCTTTCAACATCCTCATTTGTGCTACTGTGATACAGCGGTATGGCACTTGTTAAGTGTGTTGCACTGCATAGCCCTATTTGTGCAGGTTGCTCCGCTGCAGCTTCATGGTTAGCGTCACCCCTTATACCACCTCTAGAGCATGCACCACCCTCATCTGTAGTCATATCTACACTAGCAGTAGCCATAACTACTTCTTTCTAACTTACACTACTTATAGTACTTTGGCTGACTTTCTTACTTTTTCCGTCTTTCTTTATTCTAACTAACCTGTCATTAGCTACTCCAAAAATCCTCGAGACTGCGCCAGCTGCACAGAGTAGTGCTCTGGTGGGCTTAATTGTTGGAGTTTCAATTAAAACTACTCGTTACACCAAATTTATTTATAGAAGAAGTTATACAAGGATTTGTCGTGAAGAGTGGAGCCACAAGTCGCTAACTAGAGGTAGTTTACAGTTAGACTAAAAGAATAGTCTCAGGCCAATGGTGAACACTTAGAATAACATTTATTTAACATTTAACAACTTCTCAAAACATTACACACACTGAACATTAGTTATATTGGATTACTACTTATATACTTGTATTAAATACTTTTATTTAGTTACATTTACTATCTTCTATAATTCTACACTAGCTGATTAAGAGAGAGAGATTATACCTACGGTAGAGTTGGGTTGTTGGAATTCTTAGCCACATTAGTCATCTTTATTGTCAGCTTTTCAGAGCCTGAAAGATTACTCTCTGAATTCCGGAGAATACTCCGATTTTTCAGCCTCTTACATTTGTTTTTAAACTAACTTTTCTTGGTATCATCTCGACCTACTAAATAGGACACAGCATCACCCACAAGTAGTCCTTGGCTCCTATTGGATACTTGAGGGGAATTCCCGGGCTAAACCATAACCAGAACTCTCAAGTAATTGGTTATAGATAAGTGGTGTTAGTTGGCCACCTATTCACTTGTACTGCTACACCCATGTACTGTAACTGATATTACCTCAAAGTGTTGATATGATTCACTAAAACCAAACTTTTCTGTAGCTTTCCTAGTTTTAAGGGGTTGAGGTCAGTGATCCATCAACCTGTCACAGGTACTTGTGCACTCATCTTGTTTCTAGGCAATGTTTCTTATGTAACTATGCTTCTGACCTTGGTTAGTAGTTCCCAAGCTCATTTCACAAGCTTATTTCGTAATATGTCTTGTTGCTTGTTTCTAGGCAACACTTATTGCATAATTAGGCTCCTGATCTTGTTTACTAGTTCTCAAGCTTATTTCATAACACAGGCATCTTCTTGTCACCTCTTTTTTATATATCTTTGGTTAATTATTTATACTAAGAACTTTTAAGTGTTATTCTATGCATTCTCAACTTAATAAAACCCTGAAGCAATTTTAAAATTTCTTCAAAAATTTCAAGTTGCTTCACCTTCTATCTAGCACAGTAAGTTAATAACCGGGTTTTACATATTTTCATATATCAAAATCAAAGTGGAAAATAAAACCTTGCTACCAGAAAAAATTTCGGTTGTGATTGTATGCCCTTGCACCTTTTTAGCATCTTTGAAGTATGCATTAATTATTTTGGTCACGCATGCATACCTGCATACCAGTTATGTAAACCCCTGGTTACAACCGATGGTGTTATAATTAGGCAGTACTGTAGTTCTAGGAGCGTATGTGCTAGAGAATAACCGCTATGAGAATTATCCGTGTTCAGGACATGACTAGTGTTTACCTTGCTTTCCATGAGATGCAGAACAACATTCCTAGAATGCCCGTTTTCCTATATCATCCAATGCCCTGCAGTATACACGAGTTTTCACAAACAAACTAAAGGGATCTGTCAGGTGATTTAGTTTTATCCCATATCTGAATCTTTTTGTTCTTTATATATACAAGGCAACCTCTCCATAATACCGTACTCATCAAGGGAGATCCCATTATAAGTTATCCATTCTTGAATTGAAAATATCAAGGAGTGACTTTATTTTGTAAAGCCTGTCAGTAGGTGGGTCATCATCAGTCTTAAGGTTTCTGGCAAAGTAGGAAATGATTTCTGCTCGTGTTTGATGAAAAGCATTGCATATTGAATAGGCTATCAGTTTTCCAATAATGTTGATATTGTGGCATTTTAATATGTCCCATGTGAAGTAACAACCCAAAAACAACTTTCAGCTCATCAACAGTAATATCATTCCATGAATTTTCATAGACTCCACAGGGAAATAACTCCTCACCATGCATATTTGTTTCAATCATTAAAAGTTTGTAAAACTCCTCATTAGCAAACAGAAAAAAACTGAATGGAGGTTTGTTACCTGGAATGTCAACTTTTAACTTTGGAGTACCGGTTGTAATTTTGTCATCGTCGTTGAATTGTCATTCCATGTAGCCATACCAGCATCAGTAGGCCTGCTACCATCACTAGGCCTAGCAATAATATTAGAGTAAGTGTCATCATTTTCAGTAAATGATTCATTCAATACATTGAAGGAATGTGATACTCATTAACAATGCCACTTTCATTACTGCTGTCACTTTCTTCAATTGGAAAATACTTTTTCTTTTTCAGATAAAGATGAACTCTCCAAATTGTCTAATAAATCTGATGATTTTTCACCATCAGTTTCTTTGGGATTTTGAACTCTTTCTTAGCATGAACTTTGAAGGAGTACTGTTGTTATCCATTTTATAAAAACCAACCAGAGAACATAAATAGAATTTACCAGCAAGCAAAATTTCTACAAGAGGAGACCCTAGTGCGAGTGCTGTCACTTCTACCACATACATGCTAACTCCAATAAAATGTACTTGCCCTAATGTATATTTTAGTTGACACACTTATGCAGCAGCACTGGCTAACATGCCCTTGGATACATGTGCATGTCCTGTAGCAGTGAATGTGTTAATATAATAAACTTTGAGACAAACTTCACAATGCATTTTCTTTAATGCAGTCTTTAAAACTCATTTATGAACTTTATGTCAAGCAAGACACAAGTTGAATATTAACACTACATTAAACACAATTGTGTAGAACAGTAGTTAATCATTTCGTAACCAGAAAAATGTATAAACAGATAGCATGTTATATCAGTTAATTATATCTAGGCTATATAAGTCATTAATTATTTACACATGTGCACAATCATACAGAACATTAAAAAAACAGAGAAAAATAAATATAAGTCTTAGAAGTTCAGAGGAAAGAATTGTTAGAAATGTATATAATCAGTAATTGAGACAACAGAATTAAAACGTGTGCATTAATGTTTTCATCTTTTTCTTAAAGGTAAAAAAATTACTTATTACATATTATAATTGGATAAGGTGTATTTTTTGTTCAATTGCACTGTCATTGATCACTGAACTTCACATTGATCATTTATGAAGTGTGTTTATAACATCTTTTAGAAAGTAAAATGGAGAAAACAATGTTCTTACACAGTATAAAAAATTGAAAAACTTGGTAAAAGTTTCAGTTACTCAGATAGTTGATATTATAGGACTTTTTTAATCTCACATTCACAGATAATGTATTATCTTACATAGCCTATGTATAAACATTGGAATAAAAAGGTTTTAAAAGGCTATTTTTTATATGTATTTGTGCACTTCTTAGTTTGTGTAGGAGGATTAAAATGACTAACACCATGTATAGGTTTTTTTTTTAAGTTTTCATTGGAATGCATAAAAAAGTTTTGGAGCAGAGTATAATTTTTCACACGAGATCAGTATATAACATTGAACCGTGAAATGATGAATTAAGTTTTAAAAAAGTTATTTTACTGTAAATTTCATCTTCTAAGGAACAAAATAGAAATGTTATTAATTAAGAGCCTTATATAAAAACGTTTTGTTGTTGTTTCAAGCTGAGATATGTAGGTGTATGTGTATATATAAACTCTAAGAGATGTACTAGTGAGAGTTGGTTATAACATTGTAATACTTGTGCCTTTAATTGCCCTGTAAATATATTATGAATAACGTTATTGAGCAAAATCACATTCGAATGTAAAGACTTTAAATAATGAAAGTTGATACATGGTTTTTATTACATTGTTGTAATCCCCCTGTATAGGTTAATAACTAGTTAAGATGGGAATACCTTAATTTTCAGTACTTGATACTGGATTTTGGAGTTATGTTTTCAGAAGAAATGAGTGTACATATAATTATTTGGAGATGAAAATATAATTTTTACTTCTTATTTAATAATTCAAGCACGGGCTATTGTGATGAACTCTGAGTTGAATGTATTCTTCTTTATGAATAGTTCTGTTTTTGTAACTAGTTTTTATTTGTCCTATCACTGTTCAGTTATTAACTCTTGTTTACAAACAAGTTGTTGTTGGAATTTCATAAAATAAACTGATCAAGAATTAATTTGTTCATTAATTTCTCTTTGACTATACTCATGTCTATCTGCTGTTTTAACATTGAGAAACAGTAATATTAGTTTTTAAAATGGATTAAATTATTGTGCTTGTTTAAGTTATATAAAGTTCTTTGACCTTTCCAGTTCAAAACTTAATCCATAGAGAACATAGAAATGTTTATAAAGACACATTAACCATATGGTTAAATAAAAAAAATATTTTTGGCAATTACCTTTAGCTTACAAGTTCAAAAGATAACTGTCTGTGAAGGTTTAAGGGAACAGAAATACAATTATAGACAGTGTTTTTGTATTGAATACTACCAGTGTCAACAAGAGACGTTGCACATTAGAACTAATAGCTAGATGTTGTGTTAATAGTTTATTATCTTAGGATTGGCAATATGATGGAAATAGTCATAGGACAAGAAAGAATATTTACACAAGATTGGGGCTAATGGTGACCTGTGATCTTTGTTTAAATGTGATGTGCCTATGGTAATCTAGTACAATTGGTGGGGTCTATAAATACTAGACAAGTATAGAATTAGCTCAAACAGTTTTGTTATTTTAAAAAGGTATATTTTTCCATCATGTTTCCTGAACTTTCTGAGTATATTTCAACAAAATTTTGGTACATTGTCATAAATTATCAAAAATATTTATAGATTTATTATAGGTAGTTTCAATACTGTTATTTGAATCCTCATTTTCTTTTTGGATTCTTGAAGTTTGTTGTTTATTTCTTAATATGTTCAAAATAGTCATTTCTTGTTTTGATTTTAATGCAGTATTTTATGAAATTTAAAAGGAACAGCAAACTAGGTAACCTCAAATTTTAGGTTGATACGAAAACATTATAAAATATATGATAATTCGTGCTAACAAAGAAAATAATGTTATATTTTATTTAAAAAATTTAAGTATAAAGTATTTGAATACAGACACTTGTGGAGTTGAGATGCTACGTTGTAGATATATTTTTCTTGCTCATCATCAAGTTTTATCCAGCATGTGGAAATATATTTCCATGTTGGAATGAGTTGAAAACAACTGCTTAAAAGTAGACGTTCTGAAAGTACCAGGAGGATATGGCAACTGTTCTTCATACTGAAGATAATTTATGAAGTTTATTTTATTATCCTAGTGTGAAAAGCTAATTTTTTGAGCCAACAATTTCTAAACTTGATTTTTTTTTAATACAATTAATATTAATTAGTTGAAGGTAACCCTTGTTGTTTTCTATTTCTTCTTAAACTGGTTCTCCTAGTCATTCTGTTAACTCACGATTCATTATTAAGTTGTTTAGTTAAGGTGTAACAGTGGATGATTATTGTTAATATTTTAAGCTCATTTGTTGTACAGTAAGTGTTGACTTCAGTGAAGCCATGGTCCCAATGCTGTAGATGCTGTACTGCTGTTGCTACACATCATGATGCTTTTCTGTATGTTCTAAAAAGGAGATGTATGAAATAAAGTAATTTTTCATACCATATATTTTCAGTTTGTATTTTTTTTTTTCTTTTGCCAGTGAAAACTAATGAATGTGTAAATTGTTTATCTAGTACTGTTTATTTTATATCAATGTGAAAACTGAAGTATGATAAAGGATAGCAAGTAGTCATACATATATACATCTAGGAAATGGAATATCTGGGATCACTGATTAAATTTAAAGGAATTAGTGCTTATTCAATGTAGAGCAAAATCTTCTGTTTACTGGCTTCAATATTTGCTTCATACACCTTAGTTAATGAACATAAATGTATGGAGCCATATGAAATTATGTAAACAGTAAAAATTTTCTTGCCTAAAACTGTTATGATACTTTTAACCCTGTGTGCAATAATTAAAGTCACCTCACTCTCCTGAAACTTATGAACAGAAATTACACTGGTTAAATGGGTATGCATGATTTCAATGTTGGTAGTTCCTTACACTAGTGTAAAAAAAGATTCTTTTTAAACTACAGGTTTGTTGTTGCTTCAGAAAAGTGGTTGAGTCCAACACAAATATACAGTATTGATAGAATGTTGCTGGGTTATCGAACTTACTATTAACAGGATAATGAGTTGAATTTAGTACATTCTTAACATCTGCAATAGTTTGAGTGGTGTTATTATGTGCATCTTTACATGTTATTGCCCCTGTGGTAGAGATGGTGAGCCCAGTTTGAATCTGTATGAAACCACAAAATATTCCCTCCCACCCCCAACTTTAAGCTGCAGGTGCATTATAAGACTGAAAGTCAATCCCATAGCATGCTGCTGATTGGCTGCTTTCCCTGTGGTCAGTAGTTCATAATTAGGGATGGTGGCAGGCAGCCTTCATAGCTTTTCTGTAAATATAAATGTAAGTTTAAGAAATATTTTGAACCTTGTTTTATTTATGAACCCCGTAATTCACTTTATGCATCATCTTCCTTAAAACCTCCAGTGGCACAGCAATAAATCTGTGGACTTGTAATGCTAAAACCAGGTTTTGATACTTGTAATGGGTAAAGCACAGATAGCCCATTGTGTAGCTTTGTGCTTAACTACAAATAAACGAACAAATTTTTCTCTAGTAACTGTAACAATGGAGTAACTAGGTCAATGAGGATGTTAAAAATATAACAAAGTCAGTCACGATGCATGTTAAATGTACAGAATGCCAGGATGTTTCTCCACAACGTGTGTAATCGATGAAGTAAGTACTTAATGGGCTGGATGTGACTTATTATTTAGTATGCCAGACTCTGGGTGTCCAAGGTTTGAATCATGATATGCATTTTTAACTGAGGGAGCATTTATCCATGGCAGTCAATCCTGTTATTTAGTAAAGAGTAACCTAGTAAGCGGTGGGTGCTACTGAATAGTACCCCCCACCCCAACTTGGCCAGCAGCGCTAAATTTGAGACAGCCACTGCTAAAACTTTTTAAATGGTTTCATCCTAGCTGTTTAACCCATGTGCTGCATAAGGTGCAGTTAAAATTGAAAATACTGAGTATCAAGAGAGTTTCGTTTATAATAAAGTCATTGCGTTGTATATAAAGAAATTTGCAACATATTTGACGCTGCTATATCAAATTGTTGGCCGCTTTGGCTTAGCAGTAAGGCTGCAGGCTTATGACAAAAAATCAGGTTTCGATATACAGGATGGGCAGAGCAGAGATTGCCCATTGTGTAGCAACGACAACAAAATAAATTAAACTATTATAATGGTGTATTAAAGATTTTTTTATTTTAAAATTTTATTGTGGAATAGTTACATCAAACAAGAATCACTAAGGAATTTTGTATAATTGTGAGTTATTAATTCTCATCTTGGCGTATATATGCAGCATATATTAATGCAATTTTCGATTAAATAATTTGTAAAGAGACCAACAGGTAGCAGCACAGCGTAATGCGAGTTCGCTATGGAGGAAAGCCCTCTATTAAATATCCAACTATAAAATTATTTTTCTCTCAACTCGCTAGTAATGGAAGTATCAAAACGGGTGGCGATAAATAATATGACCCGTATGTGTATGGTTTTGAATTAGTCTTTATTTTACCATAAGTAACATTTATTCATATGGATCATGATAAATGAATAAAACTTATATCAAAGCGTAAATTTACTCAAGAGGCCTAATCTATATAAATATAATAGTACTGTCATTGTATGTCCATGTAACTACTTCGCAGGAAGTTCATTAGGTCCATGCGGGGGTACATATAGATTTTCAGTTTTGTCGTTTTTTTCAATTACTTCGCCCCCTGTAAATAGATATTCACCAACTTTTGTATGGAGGTTCATTGGGTCCGTGGAGAAATACATACAAATTTTCAGTTTTGCGGTTTTTATGGGTTTTTTTGCGTTTTTTTACCACTACTTTGGCATGAAGGTTTGTTGAATCCAAGCGAAGATATATACAATTTTGAGGTTTCACATTTTGTGTTTTGCAGTTTTTTTTATTAATCATGAATTTACACAACTTCCATCCAGGGGACGGGTACTACAGCTAGTTATTAATAGAATTTTAAACTAATCATCATGTGAGTGTGTACAAACAGGAAAATCTACATGTCAAAACTAATGGTCTTTGCTTGTACAAGATTATATTCATATATGTGCAATAGTTAAATTGTAGTAAAAGTTTGAAAAAATAATGTTTCACAAAATTTAAAAATTCACTATTGAGGAAAATGTTATACTCAAAATATAAGTTGTAGAAAATATTATTCAGTCTGTTATTCAGCTTTAATAAGGACAAGATAATCATCGTAATTATTTAATCCGTATACAAAGTTTATAAGTAACAAAAAAGTCTATAAAATGCAAATTTGAGATTTTAAAAGTAAAAAATACTAATTTTATAATTGAAATATATCGTATTTTATTGAAACACAACACTATATTTTAAGGAGTAAAACAAGACCTAGTGAATTGAGAATTTCATTAGTTTGTAGAAAATTCAGATTAGATCGCGATTCTTCTACTTCTTTCTAATAAATATTTAATTCAAATATTTAAAATACATTCACCAGATGGCGATAAACTTGTTTTACTCTGGTCAACACAAGCCCGCGAATTTTTCTGCAATAAGTGACAAGAAACTTCATTGCAGAATTATACAGTAGTGTCTTCTCGTGTATTACTTATTTACTTGACATAATTATTCGTGACCATTCATTTCATTCCAAATTTTATTTTGATTAATAGGTTTGAGAAAAGGTGTGCATTTATAAAACATTTGGAAATTTATTTGTTGTTATTGAAGTTCAATAATATTTTCAGTTTGATTACATAAGTTTCATATTTGTATGCATTAGTTTTCTTTTTATAAAATAATATTCAAGAAATGGTTTTTATTTATTTAAGGGACGATATACAATGTATTAGTAGCATCTATTACATTAGAAGTATGTAATAACAGTCAAGCATTGGAATCTTATCGATGTTTTTAAAATTGATAAAAGCATAACTATGTTATGTAATGAAGTAGGACATAATTTTGCTGTACTAACCTTTCATAAATGAATATTTAAAATAATTTGTATAAATTATCTTTCAATTTCCTAAAATTCTTATTATTCGTCAAATTATAATAATACTAAATTGTAACAAGTTTCAGTATAAGTATTTATAATATTTCCATCCATATTTATACACATTTTATAGCAATCAAATCGGTTTTGACTATGAAATGCTTGAAATTTTTTTGCCTAATGGATAGAGGGCTCGACTCGCAATTTGTGGGTCGCGGGCTCGAATCCTATCACTTAACATATTCGACCCTTTTCTGTCTAAGGGCGTTATAATGTGACTATCAATTCTAAATTAAGAACGACGAGTACAGATAGCCGTGGAGCAGCTTTATGTGTGCTAATGCAGTAGAGTATTCATATCCATTTTGTGCTAATATTCTTAAATGTATCTTGTTTCTTTGAATAAGCCTTAATATTAAGAGAGCTTTTTCTGTTGTTCATTACTTTTATTTCTTAATAATAATAATGAAAAATTTAGCAGTTATTTGCTTGTGATACTAAATTTGTATATCACAGTACCATCGGAAATCTTGTAATATAAGCAAAGAGGATAGGGTGAAATACATTTTGATGTTATTTAAAAAATCATAAAACAGGAGTTTGTCATTAAACTTAATGAGAATAAACAATATTACGTATATAAGTTTTATCAAAATCGGATTTTTAAATATTTTTTGCAAAATAATTGTTTTATTGTATTTTACTCGTATACAGTCAATTACAAAGTGTCTGTTACCCACACGAATAATTGTGACCTTTGACCCTTATTATCTTTTAACTCATTTCCGAAGAACGCCGAAGGACATGTGACGTCACATGTAAAAGAGGAGGAAGACAGAAGTCTCAGAAAATGGCGTTTTGTTGGAGTGTGAGTGATCGGACGTAACCAAGTGGGGCCACACTCTGGTTTGTCATTCATGAAAAACGTACTTTGTGGATTACCACTGTTATCAGTTAGGTAATATAATGGCAGCAAATATGTATCGGGTTGGAGGTAAGTTTTTTGTTTTTTTTTATCTTAAGTTATCTTCGTTTGTTCTACTTTTAACGTTAGTTGATACTGACACGACACGTTTAGGAGACAAGCTACCGGCCGATGGCCGAACTGCGGTTCATGCTTTAGCTTTAGGCCTATCGAACCTTTCGGCGCGATAGAGTTGCTATTGCCTAGAGATCCAATTTTCTCTTTTACGTCTCATGTTTTATTTGCTAAGTAATATGCTTGTATTATTCACTGTCACTTTTTATCTTATTAAATTTATATTTTTGTTATTTTAATCATGTGACTGCTTGCAACGCTTTGCACTGTACTTATCGGTTTGTTTTTAATTTAAGTTTAGATAACCGCTAGGTTTAAAATAAACCTGAATATGATCGTATCATAATTATCATAATATTTACCGTATTACTCACACTGCAAGTATTCTAAATTATTTTAGTATTTTAAAATACTTTATACAGTTGCTAATAAAATGTGCAAATTCGTATAAATTCATTTTCCGTGTTGGTTTAATTTGTGCGCTTCAAACAAAGAAATGCGTTTGTCTTCGCAGATTATGTCTATTTTGAAACCTCATCCACTACACCGTATCAAATCCGACGAATTGAAGAACTCATTAAGGTAAGTGAGCGTGGTATAATATTTTCAGGTTCTAATGATTTATTTCGTTTGGTACTTTAGCGAATGTTTTGAAACGATTCTTAATTAAACAAACGTATGGTGCCTCCCCGCTGGCAACATGTTGTATTTGTTCTTCTACTGTCTGTCTATCCGGTCGTCAAAGGACAGCCCGCCGCCACAATAATGATGTAGATTCACGCGGTTTGGAAAAGATCCAGGCCGGTACAACTGTGTTTTTATTTTCTGTTCTCTCAAAATTACTATATAATTAGGCCTAAGAAATATGTTTAAAGGTAGTATCTAATTCTGAAATAAAGTGTTACTTGTAGTATATAAATATCGATACTAGTTAATTATATGAAATCAATAAGTTTTTTTTTTTTTTTTTTAAGACTCCAAACGGAAATGTGGAAGCTAAAGTGATGTGTTTTTATAGAAGGAAAGACATTTCTAGTTCTTTGGTTCTGATGGCTGATAAGCACCAAAGTAAGTGTGTATAATTAACATATTTCAAATATCATGGTAATAATAAACCACTTAAAAAATTATTATATTATCCTTCTTTGGTTTGGGTCTCTGACCTAGATCTCTTTTAGTTTTATAGTTTGCTGTCCATTTTACTATAATAAAATGTGTTGTTTTTATTTGGTGTTCCTAAGTAAACTAAACATTTACAAGTATGTATATATAGGATTAGATTGTGTAATTATTTTTATCAGTTATAGTATTTTCTATTGCACTTTTTTTACATAAGCTACACATTAATGAAGCTGGTTATTTATCTTAAGTTAGGTAATAAACCTTTGGTAAATGGGTGACTTGTAGAGCTATTATGAATTATTGTAAATATTTTTAACATGACAACTGTATAACACATCAAAACTGTATTTATTTAAAACCAGTTTATTTCATTATGAAACCATTGGTAAAGATATTTTTCTTCCTATTTTTTTAACAACTGTTTTTTAAAAAGAAGTGTTTTTGCTAGAAAAAAATTAAAATCATAAAATAAAAAAATTATAAAGTCTGAATCATAGTGGAAGGTTCTAACTATTCTAAGCACTGGGTGGGCTAAGCTCAGGAGTAAACATACCAGATTTATTAAGCTGAGAGTTCATGGTTTGTATTCTGTTGCTGCATTATGAGAGTGACAGTCAAATCCCACTATTCAATTAGAATATCCCAAGAGTTGGTAGTGAGTGCTGTTGACTAGCTGTCTTTCCTCTAGTCTATCAGTTCAAAACTAGAGATAACTAGTAGAGCTGAGCAATTAGTCGAGTATGCTTATCAATTAATTGTCTGGCTCATTAATCAGTTATTCTCACATTGAGTCATGACAGTAATCATTTAAGTAGAACAACCTTGAATTAATCAGAAATAATAATGAGAAATCATAATGGCAATATTTTGATTACTTTGATAGCTGGAATAATAAACACTGTTTTTGATTAGTTGATTATTTTTCTGACATTAATCATTGTAATTGATGCTCATGGGTATTCATGTTAATCACCCGGCTCTAATGGCTAGCACAGATAGTGTTTATGTAGCTTTGTATTAATATCCAAAACAAAAGCCTGTGCCTCTTAGTTTTTTAAAGAATGGAAGTATACAGAAAGATTTATTATTGCATCAATGATAATTTTTCAGTAGAAACAGTTAGATCTTATGTGGTATAACACTTAAGATATTTAATTAATTATTATTTGGGTTGTTTATTTGAATATATAGTGGTTGTCCTATAGTTGCTGCACTTGTAAATATTGATAGTAACAATGTGAGGGCAATTTTATTTATTGGTTACTAAGTGTTAAGAATATCTTGTCAACTTTTACTGAATTTTTATACATGATCTCTGGGTAGAGAATTGAGAAAATGTTCTAGTAACTTAATATGAGAGATCTATTGTTTTTACCGTGGTGTCTTTTTTTTCTTGTGTACAGATTAATGGACACTATCTAGAAAATGAAGTGAATTAAAACAGTTTATTGTTTTGTTGTCTTTAAATAAGACATATTATTTCAGTGAATACAAGTATCAAAATCTTAAAACTGATAGTTTTCAGTTATAAAATTGTGTTTGGATATACTTCTTTCAAGGTTTTGATGGACAGAAATTTTGTATAATTGCTACATATGACTAAGGATAGTGTCCCTGTGTCCTTTATAGTGTGGACAAGTTTGTATATGCTGTTTATTAAGAGTTGAATTGGCTATGATGACAAAACTGTGTTTAGTTGTAGGCTCCTATTGACTTGGTGCATAGTTGTTTAAATCAAAAGAATATCCATTTGATGGTATTCAAACCCACAAAACTTGAAAACAAACATTTTGATACATTTTTCAACTGAAATGGTGTTTGATTTTCAATTGAAGCTTTAAAAAATGACAGACTTTTTAATAAAGTTCAAAACTAGTTTTTTTAAATCCTGTATGATGATATCTTAATCCATGGTACATGGGAAACACATAAAGTTAAAAGTTAATGTCTAAGTGATGGTAGTGATCAGATAAATATTTAATTAGATTTATTTCAAACACACTTATTAAACATTCCATTATTAGTTTGATTGTTTGCACCCCTAATAATAACATCTTACATTGTTTGAATGTGGTGCAGTAAATATTGAAACTTTTGGCTGTTTTTATTTACAGGAGTGTCATTTATAGATAGGAAGAGTAAAAATTTTATAACTTATGGAATGTGTAATGTTCATAACTTTGAAATTTTTGTGTAACTCATTTGATAATTATAGAAAGCATTATTTTGAGGTTGTATATTTCCTCAACACCTATTTGTGATGTTAGGAAAATACACAAGTTAAAAAAAAATCATTAAAGACAAAAGAACGAAACCCTATAACCTCAGCATTTTTTAAAAGTGGACTTTTCTTCATTGTGAACAAACTGGAAACTCTTACCCTTAACATCTATATTATTATTTTTGTTAATTGAATTTTTTTACCCACGTAGTCGGACTAAGCCATTTATTTACAAGATGTATTAATTGCATGTAATAGGTCGGTATGGACTGATGGCAGTGAATTTGGAGCAAGTTAACACAGAAGATGTTAGGAGGTTTTGACCTTATAGCTCTTGAAATATTTTGTATTAGCTCATGACTAATATGCACAAATAAAAAATTTAATACATCTGGGATGATGGTAGCATCTCATTGGGAGAAATAGTTTAACAGATTAATCTTTTGTTTTGTTTTACTTGTGCTGTAACTAAGAGGTGTTCAATATTTAAAAAACTTGCTGTTAAAACTGCTGAATTTTAACAGTTTTGGAATAGTTTTGTATGATTTGTCAAGTTGTGTATAGTTAACAAAATAGGGAAACTTTATGGTACAAATATGTTTTCCAGTGTAAAACGTGAAGTCAGTGTTATCTGTAAATTTGGAACAGTGTCACATATATTATTGTCTCCCTCACAAATTACATTTGTATGCCACTCCTTAATTTCTGGGCCAATCATCCTGAAACAATATTTGGTCCAATATGCCTAGGTTAGGCCTTTTTTTCTTATTTATAGAGTCAAAGGTCGTAGAAAGCATTTTTTTTATGTATATGTAAATGAGAATTCACACAAAGATAACTTTGAACTTGTGCCTTTCTATCAATTTTACAGAGGTTAAAATTTTAAATATTTCATAAAATTAGAGGTTTTGGTCTGTTCTTCCCCTATATTTTAACCAACAGCCAAAATGGATTAGACTTTGCAGAAAGATTCCTTGCAGCAACCCCCACAGACTAAAGCAGACATTTATTATTTGTGTTAATTCTAAACAGGTCAAAGATAAAAGTATTTGCAGTATGTATAATAGGGAGCTCTGAACCTGGAGACATTGTCTGCATATGTAAACATTACAAAGGGTTGTTAATTAATTTTGTTTTAATGTTTTTTTGATTAACACAATGCATGAAATTACATATAATGTGTTGAAAAATACATGTAACGGTTTTGTCATCTTGAATATAACTGTTCGTGAGAAACTGTCTGTCATGTATTATAAGGTCACAACTTAGTATGCTGCAATACATCTTCCTTCTTAAGTTGATACTGTTTTAAGTATCCTTCCCTTTAAAGTATATTTTGATTTATGTGCCCTTTCCTCTGCCTGTAATACCAATCCTTCCTAAAACAGGGCCTTTGGTGGGGAAGGACAAATGGCAGTTTCTGTGAGACATTTCTAGTTGCCAGATTAACAACAAACATATATGCAAATCACAGCATATTGTAGGACCTCCAGCTGAATTGGGGGGGGGCACATGAGATCCACATTAGTTTGCCTTCTTTACTCTCTCAAGGCTTGTGTGAAATGACTCCCCTTTCTGAAATCTATTGTATTCTGAGGATCTTCTCAGGTAAAACTGATGGGGGGAGATGTACTGCTTATGTTATCATTTACCAAACTTAAAGATTAACCATGTTTCTTTGTTTTTGTAATAGAAAAGTAAGTAGATTTAGTAACTTGTCGAAAAAATTGTTTTTCTGGTAAGTTTTATATTCATTTTTTATTGTTGTTTACAAGAGACAAAGTATTCAATGTCACAAACATAACCTTCAAAGCATGGTGGTTAGGGCACTCCACTCGCAATCTGAGGGTCACGAGTTCGAATCCCCGTCCCACCAAACATGCTCGTCCTTTCAGCCGTGGAGGCGTTGTAAAGTAACGGTCAATCCCACTATTCATTGGTAAAAAAAAGTAGCGGAAGAGTTGGCGGTGGGTGGTGATGACTAGCTGCCCTCCCTCTAGTCTTACACTGCTAAATTAGGGATGGCTAGCGCTGATAGCTCTCGTGTAGCTTTGCGCGAAATTCAAAACAAACAAACAAACTAAGCATGGTTGTTGTTGAATACACCTAGAAGGAGAATTAGCTACTTTTTATATGTATAACTTGTCATGAAATATTCCTATATATATTTTTGCAATGGTTTACTGTGATATCGTTAATATTTGTTACATTATCCTTAATAGAAAGCATATTTTTCAGTTTGGGGTTGACGGACGTGCAAATACCCGTTGCGCTTGAAAGTGATATTCGATTCCAATTCCAAAGATGCCAGGATGAAAAGTAGACTAAGTTCCTGTTAAAACGAACGTGATGCTTGTTCAGTGAACTTGTCCTTCGAGGTGTTTTACATTACAGCTTTAGACACCCAAAGATCTTGTTAACCGATGGACAAAAACGCTTCACCATCCCCCAAAAATGTTAATTTAGACTGGGCTGAACTTCGCGGTGTTTATATTTATCCGTATACTAGTTAGAACAACACATTAAAACTTGCCGGAAGTTCACCTTTTTGTAAGGTAGTAGTAGATGTTATGTCCGGTGTATTGAAAAGTAGGGCGGAGATAGTGTTACCATCGGCTGTTGCGTGTTTTATAATAACGTGTTGAGGCAAACTATGTTTTTTGTTTTTTTTTGTAATTCTATCGGGGTGAATGTTTTATGTCAACTCAATGCTCATTGGATTAATAATATTTATAGAATACCGATTCATTTTACATTTTATAATGCTTGCATCTATATTAACTCTTTCATTGTCACTTTTGTTGGTAGACAGTCGTCCCATTGCAAGATTTATTTTTAGATACACAATAAAATCCAAAAAGAGGGGTTTTACTTTTCTTTACTTATCTTAAAATATTAAATTAGTAAACTTTTGAAATTTGAAGAGGAAAGCGCTTCAACTCGTGGTTAATTGTGGCGTTGTTTTTTCTTTGGCGGGTTTTTTTTTACATCATCTTTTATCGCCTCCTTTAACGCTTCTATAAGCTTGTACACTGTACAACAAAATGTTGAGTCGGATCTAACAAGGACACGCGCATGGAAACAAGCTTTATGAAATCTGTTTGATACGTTTGAAGAGATTTTTTGTAAAATGTTGCCCACGGCTATATATATATATATATATCTACCAGAAGCCCTGCTAAAATACAAAGGAATTAATAATAACAAATACTAAATAATTTCTAGTACTGACCATATCCAGCCTTGTATTCCCACGCATCGTTGTCTTTATACATAAATCTTGTATGCCTATTCTTGTGTCATACCTGTGGAAGACAGATCAA
Organism: Limulus polyphemus; assembly: GCF_000517525.1. NCBI lineage: Eukaryota > Metazoa > Arthropoda > Merostomata > Xiphosura > Limulidae > Limulus > Limulus polyphemus. Next base: position 186,572 of record NW_013667306.1, on the reverse strand, counting down.
AGTACTGTGGAAACACGCATGTTTCATACTGTAAACACCATTTTTGGTTTGTTCATTTACTGCTGAAATAGAAAACTTCTGGTCACCTAAATGGGTTTAATAAATATTTTAGATAAACTATATCGTATTATGTGCAGACTTTTCGTAGGCTACTAGTTTTCGTAAGTTTTGTTTTTATATTTTACGCGAATGATTTATTTGTTTCCAGCTCGCCATTTTTATTCTTCTTTTTAGTGGTTGTACGTATTCGACATTTGTTTCCGGAATAAATTATTAATCTAACGAACACGTAGTTATTAACTGTTAGAAATATGTAAAAAATCCATGTTTTCACATTTTCTGAAACGGGACGAGTTTATTAACCTCGTCTCCGGCGGGGGGAGGAATGTATTGCAATCGGGTTCGTGTGTGTCTGTCTGTTTCCATGCGCGTATTTCGGAAACTAATGGACCAATGTACACGAAAATTTTACACAAGATGGAAAGTCAGTATGGGCCAGTTCTCCCCAAAGTTGATCCAGATTCTGGATCACTTTTAAGCGTTTTTTTATAATGGCAAGGTAGGGCGTTTTGTCTCGAATTTCGTGTGCACGTTAAGGTTGAGACTCCTCATCACACTACAAAAAGTGACCAGGGTCGTTGATCACTCCGGATCTGAGAAGGATTTTCTGAGTTTTCGAAGGGGATATTTGACGTTATGCAGTATTAACGCATGCAATCTCGAAAAGGAGCGGCGGGTGAGGGTATGTATTCTCTCTGATTACTCTTTTTTAATTGTATTTTTAACTTTGAACACACAAAGCCAAGGTTTGTATTCATGTGCCTAATATAGTTGCCCTTTAACCTTTTAAGTTATGAAAATAACTATTGGAAGTTAATGCACGAACAACGTATAGCTCGGAAAAGTTAACTTTTTTTTTCTGCAAAAAATCAGGTGGTTATTCGAAATTCAGACCACCTTGTAATGAATTTGTTGTATTAGTTGGTTTGATAGAGTATATAATAAAAATTAATCTGCGGACTTCCAGCTGATGGAAACTGAAGACCTTTCAAGCACATTTTTATTGTTGTTAGTAGCCTTTGGTGACATTAACTCGACTGCGGTACAAGGTTTTTGTGTTAATATGGAGGTAGATGGTTTTTTCAACTAATTGTTGGGAAAGAAGTAATTACTTTAAGTGGACAGAAACTTTTCAATTATATACAACAACTGTGTACAACATTAGCCACACTATCGAATGAAGTTGCATTAGAAAGTTAATTTTCTCCTATATTTGTTATAAAAAGTCAAATTATATATATAAAAAAAGGGTGAATGGTTCGTTTGCAGTGCCTAATTCAAACCATCATGTTAAGCCTAATCCTGGCAAAACTGAACGTATTTTATCTCTGACTTGTAGGCCAGTTACTTCCGTCTGTACAAAGGGTATAGTACTGTAAAATGTTAAAGTTGATCATGAATAACGAAAAGCTCAGCCCATTCAACGGTAACAAAAACGACAGTTCTATTCCTCCACGTTTAACGTAACGAACGGTCACAATAGGCCTATTTTCGCAAATAAACTACATCTATCAGAAATTCTACTTATTTGGATTTTCGTTTCTATACTTCTTTGTCGAGACACGACTTAATATTCACAGTTATGAAGTATCTAGGTGACAAAATCATGCTCTGATTAATGACTAACTAACAAATTCTCTAAGACCAAAGTCGTCGCTAGGCACTGGCACACGGGGCCCTTGCCAAGATTCTATTTGACAGTGCCCCGAATCCCTAGTTGGTGTCTTTGAAAAATTAGAATAGAAAACCATGATCGATATCGTATTGAAACGCCAAAAATTCCCGCTCCTATTGGTCAGAGCACCGAATCTTTTAAGTACGTAGCGATGCCTCTGTTTAAGACACTCTTAGTATAACTTGGTTTTTGTAAAGGACTTAACTTATTTCCTAAACTTTGGAGAAAGTTCCAGACGTTAATTAAGGGCACGCCCATTACGTTGCGTTAAACTTCATTCCGGCTAAACAACAATACACATTTATGAAAACGTCTCTTGGGAATTGTCAGGTAGATGGTCGAAATATTCTACTGATGGTTCCACTCCTAGTGATACATTGGAAGTGTCTCTAAACAGGAACCTTGGGCACTTCAGGACCATGATTTACGTGTGTCGCTTCTGTGAAGGGAAACTAAACGTTTGGATATTCTCTTACCATTGTACTTCCAAAGACAAACCCTTTGGTTTGGACTACCAATCTTTCCGGGTTCTATATACCGCATTAGTGATTCATTTGTCTACAGAATAGACTCTTTCTCAGCATCTACTTAACTTTGAAGATAGTCCACTCTTGCACCATGGATTGTACAGCTATATCTTCTCACAAAGATGAAAACCAGTCATATCAGCATTTATTTACATCTTAGCGATTTTCCATTATATCACTATCTGATTTAAGACTTTTTTGGCTAAAGTCATGTAATGCATCACTGGTGTTCTTTAGTCTCACATCATCCTCTGTATGAGATTATTGAGTGATGATCATCAAGTTTTGAGTGCATAATGTTCAGTGGCTCTTTCAATTTTCTTCCAAACATCATTGATGTTGGTGTGTCTTCTTAACTGTCCAGTTGTTGGAAGCTTGCAGTGACAGTAGAAATGTCATTTCTGTCCTCTGTATGTTCCCATTTTCAGTATAACAACCATTCTCATAGGTATAACAACTCCTACTGTACTAAGTACATCTTTGTATTTAGTTTGTATCAAACCACTCTATTATGAAGGTCGTTCTGCACCATTCTTGATCCAAGATCTTCGAAATGATAATCAGCGTTTCTGTGACTCTGTACAGGGTAATGTATAATCTTGAAGTTGTACTTCAGAAGTTTCTGGAGCCATCTAGCGAGTGTAAACTTTTGTCCATATAGGTAATGGTGGAAATTTCTCGGGGCTAGAACAACACTTAGTAGTTCTTTTCAAGTTCTACAATACCTCCTATCTGCAACATTCAGTGCCTTGCTACAGTAGGTGCGCCCAATGTAAAATCAGTAGTATCTGTATGTAATATGAATGGATCTTCAAAAGGTTGGGTTTGTTTTGAATTTCGCGCATAGCTAAAAAGTTGGGTATACTAATACCAGAAGTAATGGCTATTGGAGTATGTAGAATCAGCAGTCCGGCAAACTTTTTTTCCGTATTTTGTGTAGAAAATGATCTGTGTCAGTTTTTTTTTTCCGCAGACGTAGATGCCACGCAGTAATATGAATGTTTTATAAGATAATTGTAGGTAAATCGTGTGTTATGTACAACGTACAGTGATGATGTGTATGAATAAAAGATGTTTTCTCATCTAACAGTATTTGAAAACCGTTATTAGCCCTGTGGTATAAACAGATACATTTATTCGGCTCTGGGTGTAAGTATAAACATATGGAGGATTGCATTTCTTAAGCTATACATACAAGTTGGAAATGAACTGTGTTTGTTTGTGAACACAGTCACAAAAAAGACATTGTGGGATAGCACAGTATGTTGTTTATTTTATATTCTTATTGCGTTGTTAATAAATATCTGAATATCAAGAAACTGGTAACTCGACTTGCAGAAATACGCATGCGTCGTATCGAGTTACTGTTTATTGCACCCAAGGTTGTAACACTTGTTTTCAAACAGTCCTAACTCGTTGAAGGGGCTTTCGATTATATAAACAATATAACTTAAAATCACTGACGATTGAAAGTAGGTTTAATGTACCTTTGGCCAAGTTAAGTCGCGAGTCCTTCCACATTTTTCAGTGGAATGACCAAAATCAGCACTATGAAGATGTAACGGCTCTTGACTCGTGCTAATTTGTTATAATCGGTTGGTGAATCCTATTGAAGCACAAAGTGGCACTTGATATCTGTTTCTTTATAATTTAGCTTGCTATATATATATAACGTTTGTTTATAGATTTATACGTAACACTGATGCATTTGACAATTATGGATCCTGTTAATCTATATACAAAGTAAATGAGCCATTTTAAAAGTAGAGAGGGATATTTTAATTGTTTGTCCACTTTGAAAGTTATCTGTAACCAGGTGATAAGGTATTCTAATCTATATTTCGATGCATGCTCTCGAATTTTATATTGCCACCAGTCCAGTACTGTATATGTTATTCTTTCCAAGACTATTTTAAGTCGTGTGGAGTTCTAGGTGTTTCTGTTGGGGGGGGGGGGTATTTAAACCGGAAACGGAACATATACTTCCGTTCGCTGAGGTTACAAAGATGAGTTACTATGGTAGAATTAACATATATGACTAGTTCGTGTAGTGTTGTAACAGGCCTCCCAGTGAATCCATGGTTTGAAGATGGACCTATTTTTTTCATGCGTCTGAAATGACATATCAAATTCCCATATTTATTCCAACCAACCTGAACCACACGTGTGTGTATTTTCAGAAAAATGTGTTTAAAATAGGGCTTTTGAGAAAAGTATAGTTCTTCGCTGTAACGTAAACACAAAACCTGTCAAAAAAGCCTGATAAATCAGTAAGTATTCATTGGGAATACATACTTATTTTGGTTCAAGTAACTTTGTGACGTTAGGAGTGGCTCGAGTTGTAAATTGGTTGTTTGCCAAAGAGATTAAGCACAAAACATATAAAATACTATATTATTCTGGCCAATAATCCATCTTTTCACGATACAGGTTATATTTTCTTTAAATAGACTGTTATAATGAAGGAAACAGTAAGATCTAACAAATGCTTTGTGTGTACAGCAAATAGCCTCAAACTCGTAATTACATACCGTTTAATACAGTGGTTCCCAACCTTTTGTGGCCCTCGCACTCCTCCTCTAAAAGTGTGCTTTAGACATTTCCTCTTGGCGACATTTGAGAGAAAAACGTAGCTTGTATAGGCCTCTTTCGCGCACCCCTGGACCCTCATTTCGCACCCCCAGAGGGTGTCAACTTTAATACCTGTTGTCTTGACAAGCCATGTTTTGCTTTACAACAAACAAGACCATCAACCTTAGCGAAGCTTTTCTCAACGGGAATAAGTTACAACGGTAGACATTCTAACGTACCGTCGGGGTAATTTGATTTTCTGTTTTTAATCATTTACAGATAAAAAGGGGGGATTTTCTACAAGGATCAGTAATTAGAATATACGTCTCTTTTCTTTAAGGCATAGTTGTATCTGCGTCTATGAACACTAATTTTGAAAACGCAGATTTGTTTTGTAGGAATGTCTTTAATCTAGTAACTTATTTTGTCTGTAATTTAAAACGTCTGTACTTAGGAGAAGTACAACTGTGGTGTGGTGAAGGTATAGGATGTAAGGCGTATAATTTGGAGGTGGTGGTATTATAAGTATTTATTTTTAAGCATAATATTTTTGTTGAAAACGTATATTGTTCGCTCCAGAAGATGTACGAAAAACAGGTGAAAAAAAAGTGATAAATGTATGTATAAAGGAAACTAGGGTAGCTGTTGGTTAAAATGTACGTTACATTGTACCTGTCTAAATCATGGCTTAATACACTGAAATACACCACTACCGTATCGTAATTTTGACACGTGAACCGTTTTCAAAAGTTTTACTTTAGTCTTATCCTTATTTGGAAGAAGACATGCTGAATCTGTGAGCGTGAATATGATATACAAATTGTGTATATTAACCCTGATGAAGCCGCGAAGCGTTTGTTAATATATATATATATGGAGTATGCACAACAAATTTCGATGTACAAGTTGTTGTCATATATGCGGTTTAGTTAGGTTATATGTTTGCGTGTTTAATTAAATAAAAATAACATTCTGGTGTTATAGGGTCGTTTATTTCTAGTATTAATATGTCTTCAATACACGAATATGCACTACAGAAATTAAATAATGTCATATTTTTATAGAACTTCCATATAAACGTTGGTTTTTGTTCTTGCTGTTGGAAATTTGATGCTACTAACCCTACACAGTTTAATTAATAACGTAGAGGTGTAGTAATGAGTTTTCTTTGGTAAAGTTCGGTGTTAGAAAGAGCAAGATTCCAACGAATATATACTTGTATATATCAACGACTGTTGTTCAAGACGAGATCTAGAGTTTGTGGTTTCCCTACATATGCTATTTTAGTTATTGTTGCTTTCATTGATAATATTGGTTATAGTAGTTAGTATGTCGAATGTAGTTACTTCTTATTTTCATTTGTCGTTTACTATAATATTTTTATTACAAAGATTGTTTTGCATTATTAGCTTTGAATTTGATTTAGGACTAGTCTAAATCTTAAGTTAGCCGAACCTCGCGAGTTGTCACTGGATTTACGGCCGAAAATATCGTCAACAACGAATGATGAAACGATGCATGCTAATCTTTAAAAGTAAGACGCAAGAAAAGGCCATGTAATTAGCGATAATGATGGCTAGATAGATTTTTAGTTTCGCTCTAAGTATATGGCTTTCTCTGATCAAAGTTGTTATTATTAGCACATGTTTTGTTGCCATAGGTTTAGTATTGATTCCGTTTTGTAGTGTTCGTGTACAGTTGTTATCCCTCCAATTACCGATTTGTTTCTATACCTTTCACTGCCGTTGGACCACATATTGAGAAATTATGTCTATAACAACATTTATTGTAAAAACTGACAACAAATTAGACGAAATCACTCGTTATCTATGTAAAATACATAGAAAACCATAGCAGAGATCATTTGCGATTTTAAGAGTATATTTGTTTAAGTTTTTCTTTGTGGTTCGTTTATTATTGGGAATCCAGTAACAACATGTAACGGACTTAATACAGAGATTGGTTCATAATTTATAAAAGGTCTTGAAAACCCGATAGATATCAAATTAACGTCAGAGGCAAAGTAACGTGATAATTGTTTTGTTTTTTCACATCTGGGTTTCATCTTTAAAAAACGGACTGACAATTTAACACATTAATAGCTACAAAAGAGTAATAAACGTGTTAAATTAAACATTTTCTACTTGCAGTAATACAATAAATCGATAGTTTTGACTATACATGAAGGTTATGGTTTATTAGAAATCCCTATATGGATTTAGCTTTTTTTTTCTAAACTTGGATTTTTAGAACAGGTTAGTGTTGGAGATCATAAAACACCATAAATAACAAATTAATCCACCTTTATAGATCTAACTTATTGGATTTGGGTATAAATTAATATAAACTTCTAATCAAAGCAAACTACCAATATAGATCTTAACTAAAATTCAATCCAGTAATGAACATATCCAATTTAATACAGTGTTCCTACGTTTAAAATTATTATAATGCATTTTTCGTCAGGTGGTAACCTCACTGTTAGCGATATTGTGGTTCATAATCCCAATATCTCATGATATACGGCAAACGTATGATATTTATATTAGTCTTAAGTAAACATACTAAACTAACAATGCAAAATGATCTTTATAAAAAAAACTTATATCTAATGAATATTCTGATCAATAATGTTAATGAAAGTAACATTTGAACACTAATGGTTTGTTTCGTGGACAACTGCCAATTTCATGTTTCTTGCAAAAGTCTCGACGCGACGATGGTTAAAGGTTGTAATAATGTGGAAGACTATTAATTCCATAATTGTAGCAAAAATGTTGTTGAATATCCTACAGCAGTGATTAATTCTGGCAATAAAAGTATGGTAGGAAAAATTGTGAAAAATTATATTTTGTGAGTTCTGTCCACGAAATCTTGGTTGTTGGATTATTCGATAAAAAGTTCCATGTAAGTAACGACAGGCTCATCTTCACAAAAAAACGCTAAACAGTCACTTTGCTAATTTTCTCATACGTATGGTACTTTTCGTATCACCAATACTTTGCTGAATTAACTTGCTTACCCAGTAAGCCTAACTCCTTTTTTAATACTTCAAATCATTTTCTATTATTTCAAGAGCATTCTAGACGTTAAGCCATGCGTGTTTTGAGAACTTCGTATGAAATGTAAAGTTATTATAAAATTAAATCAGGAATAGTGCACGATATTTCTTTCATTCTGTGCCGACCGTGGCTTAGTGGTTAGCGTGCCTGCACTGTGAATCCGAGGGCTCATGTTTCGCGTCCCATTGGCACAGAATTGCTCTCCGTACTAAAGAGCTGTGGGTGCAAAATTGACCTTACTATTAGGTCAGGCAATAGTTGGCTTCGAGAACTGTTTACTAGCCGCCTTCCTTCTGATGTGTCACAGCTGTACGCGGGTAGATTTACCCAACAATTCTAAAATTGACAGATTTCTATGATTTTAAGAATTACCGTTAATCTTTATTTAATCTATATTACTGAACAAACAACCACACATATAATAACATGCTTTTTCACGATCCTTTGTATTTGAAGAGCAGTGAAGTTTACACAATATTGTGATGTTGAAATTATTCCCATGGGGTCATTGGTTTTTTGAAACACTTTTTTCTTACACTCTTTATGCACTGAATTGTGTGTTTCATGACTGATTCGACTACAGTGATGGTTTATATGTATTTTGGGAAGAAAATGGGCGATTTGCTTTTTTATTCCTTCCTTTACACAGTGCTGTAACAGGCCATAATGTAACATTACAAAGTTGAAGCAATGTATGGATCTCACTGCCATTGAACGGAAGAAATAAACGTCGCTAATCTGAGGGAGAAGAGTGTGCTGTTGCTTATCTTTGAGAGGGACATCTGTTGTCTCTATCTTGTGTTTTAATACTTGCATTCATTGGCACAAAAAGGCTAGGCGAAATGAAAATTATTCTAATTTTATTTTTAGTAGAAATATTTGGTTTAGACTATTATGGTGTTTTGGATAAACAAATGCATTCTAAGTTTGTAAACCAAACGAACTCGAGTCATATTCCAGTGCTTTCAAAAACGATAGTGTTCGTAGACTCAGATAATTATGTACCTCAGTCTTAGTGATGTTAGTGCGTTCCATCACAGGACCTCGTTCCATAGAATGAACTCGAGACAAGATGTAGTGCAGTGTAATTTCGTTACAGGGATTTTCATTATCAGTCAGGTCATCTCGAATTTATATGTGGAACTTAACTGGTTGGCAAATGTTTATAGTGTTTAAGAGTCTATGTAAATTTAATTATCATGTTTTTGAGCTCTCCACTAGGACCGCGCTTCACAATTTTATAGAAAAAAATTTGAAAACAACACTTCAGCCAGAAAAGTTGTCACCAACAAACACAAGGCAGAATCAGTCTGCAAAAAAAACAACCTTGCTTAAACATCGTGATGTTTTGTCAAAATACGACGTTTCAGCCTTCTTTGTGCTCTTATAAATTTTGTTAATCCATGCCATCTAGTGGAGAAATATGATAGTAGTAAATTATGTGGAAGAAAACAAAGAAGCGAGTAATGTCTAGAATGGGTTAAACAGATGTGTACGGGAAGAACGTTGCCAACGCTTCGGTGAAGCTTATCAGCATACTCTATATAATGTGAATAAAAAATTTAAGGACCCCTATCAGCGTGTTTAGGTATCCCCCCGTCTTCCTTTCTATATATATTACACGTGTTTGTATTTGGAATTGAAGTATGAAGAAATGTAGTTTTTGTTGTAGGTTAGGGCAGTCTGTTGCTTTAAGATGAACGAGCTGAAACAAAAATTAGGAACATTAATTAATTTCGATCAATTGTAGCACAAGGCTGAATGTTTAAAGTATGGAAGCATGTTGAAATATTTTATTAATCCCAACCCTTTGAACAGTATTATTTTAATCACATACACACACTTCACCTTTGCTCCGATACTGTTACCTTCTCCTGGCCCAAAGGACACCAAATTACCGCCTACGACGATTTGCTATTAATATGTCACGTGACCCTCGGGGAGTGTCTCCGTAAATGATGTGTTACCGACGCGTTAATTTTCCCATAGGCTATTTTAAACGAAGGTGGAAGGATACAGTTGCTGTGTACGTATCTTGTTTGTTTAGGCAGTAGTTAAAAAGTAGTTCGGCATCTAAAAGTGGTGAGGGCAAGCCTTGTCTTCAGGGTCTTTGTGCTGACCGTTACGTTGTCTGGGTTGACTGTGATAGAAAGAAGAAGCTGTTATCTGAATCCTTTCCTCACTAAGTCGTGGGGTGGGTTAACCATTTTCAGCAAAAGTTACTCTCATAGCCAGTGTGTGCACAAATTAAGTAATTTCCTTTTAATAAGAATGGTAACAATAACCTTTAAACTATTTCAGGAATAGAATAAACAAACAAACAAGAGAACATGCTCAGGTGATTGTTATACCGCCATGTGTCGATTAGGCCGCACAAAATAAAATTATGATGTACGTACCTCGTTTATATTGCGATCAAATAACGAAAAAATTGAGAATTCTCTGCTGAACTGTATAAAATGCATTTCATCCTTTTTATATATTTTTTTAATCAAACATTTGTTTTCTTAAAGTTATGTATCTGTAAGCCTGTAGTAACTTTTCCTACATACACACAACACCTTGTATTTTACCTCATTCTGCAGGCTCAAAATATGGATTATTGTATTTGAATTATGCTCTGTTTTTCTTGTGTGGGGGGACAATTATCAATGTAATATAACTTGGTTTCTCAACTAGTTTTGAAATATTCCATCATGGCAAACACGTGAAGTAATCTAAGCTTTTGACTATATTTGATAAGTTTATTTAACTGATTAATGTAAGTGTAATTGTTCTTAACTTACCGATTTGCCAATGTGGTAATTTGCAAAACAATCCAGTTATTCAGTAGGTAATTTTAAAATGCTTCTGCTGCACAAAGAGACACTGTTTTAAAACTAATAAAATTAAAATCAACCACATTTATGGTTCCATCTTTCTTTGTGTCTGGGACAATGAATGGCCAGAAGTTTTTCATACTTTGAAATAGCAAAGAAATAATCTTTTTAACTGTATGAACTTTATATGACTTTTAAGAGAAAGCCACCCTCCCCTCTCCAATGACTTAGTGGTAAGCTTGAGGGGAGCTTATAATGCTGGAAATAAAGGTTAAATAACAACAGTGCAGATAACCCATTGCATAGCTTATGCTTAAACACATGCACACGAAAACAATTAAGAGAAAATCTGATGAGAATTTTAATTCTAAAATGCTTATATGTTCATAACAGTTATGTTAGAATCAGGTTCCATTAGAAACCTAATAAGACATTGAACTGTTAGTTTATGTTTCAGTTTTTTCATAAGATCTAAGCAGTGATATTAAATACCTAAGATGGTGAGGTAAGGAAGCCCATTAGGACTAACAAGTGTAATAAAAGTTGAATTTGACTATCAGTGTTCTTTTTCATGCAATTATGAAGGTATTAAGTCCATAAACTAGTGTTGAAGGTGTTATGTCCAGATCCTAATCATGTTAAAAAAGTTCATATCCAAGTAGCATCCAAATTATATTAAAAGGAGTTTGGTCCACATCCAAAAGTGTTTACTGGATGAAGTCCTTAGCCAAGTAGTGTTGAAGGGGTTATCCACATCCAAAAGTGTTTACAGGATGAAATCTATAGCCAAGTAGTGTTGAAAGGGTTAGGTCTACATCCAAAAGTGTTTACTGGATGAAGTCCATAGCCAAGTAGTGTTGAAAGGGTTAGGTCTACATCCAAAAGTGTTTATTGGATGAAGTCCATAGCCAAGTAGTGTTGAAAGGGTTAGGTCTACATCCAAAAGTGTTTACTGGATGAAGTCCATAGCCAACTAGTGTTGAAAGGGTTAGGTCCACATCCAAAAGTGTTTACAGGATGAAGTCCATAGCCAAGTAGTGTTGAAGGGTTATGTTTATAGTAAGGGTTGTAGTACTTTTGTGTTTTCAAAACTGAGCTTTCATTTTTGTAAATAACAAGAGGAGGTTACTGACTGATCCAAGGTTTTTATAGTTCTTGTTTGATACGAGAATGTGTTTAATGAATGGTAAATTATTTACTCTTACTTGCTAGCTATTATTGAAATGAAAAGCGAGTCAGTGGTATTGCTAGTAAAACACAAACAACCACTGTTATGGCTACAAAGTGATACTTTATATATAAAGTTACACATTGCATTTGAAAGTAAATTATGATTTTTTTTTCTTACTAAAACTGATAAAATTCATTAAAGAAGTGTATTTCTTAAATGTATAATTTGTGTCTTCTTAAGAAAGGACTTGGTCACTAGTATGACTATTGTACAGAAATTCCAAAGTATTAGTCTAAGTCTTGAACTAAAGAAATTTACTTCTGTTGTCAATAAGTGTACCATGTTTAGGTTTAACAAAAAATGACAACAGGATTCATTGAGTAAAGGTGTTTTGTTTTTTATGAATAATTGCTTTATTACTCTTTCTCCCTCCCTCTTGCATATATAACACAAAGTTAGAATTAATAATTTGTGTATGGTTTTATTGTTGAATAAATTATGTTTAACCATTTTTTATCATGAACAAAATTACAAATTAATAGTAGTTCTCAGAATATGTTGGAAAAAAAGACTTTGAAATTATAGGTTAGAACCCCCCCCCTCCAGTAGCAAAAACAAAATATAATAAAGTTATGGTGTAAGTTTGAGTAGGTGTGTGATTTTTGTTATTTGGGTAATTGATTTTATCACATAATAGTAATTTCTGTTTTTTATTTATTTCTCTTTCTATGGCCATTGTTCCAGCTGTCACTCAGATTTTAGATATCGTCAG
>NW_013667306.1:165191-173506 GCF_000517525.1 Limulus polyphemus | reverse complement strand
ATATATTGTTAATGTTTACTAATTCTAGATTTTTTTTTTATATAGAAATGTTCATGGAATTTAACTGTTCATTATGAATGCTGTAGTCATATAAACATATTTTCAAAATTTTCAGCATAAGGACTTTTTAGTTTTATTATTGCTGTTGGTATATTAATGAAACCTTTTAGTGAAATAAAGTTGTTTTTTAGGTGGGTTTAATATGTTAAATGTGAGTATTTTGTAGGCTTCATTGAAATTCAAGTTTTCCAAAACAAAATAAATCACATATATATATATATATATTTGGTACTGTTAACTTTTATGTTATTTTAGTTTAACTGTTTAACGGTCTTGTTCTAGGCCTGGCTGAAACCCTGGATGAGAAAAGTATGCCAACTATTTATATATTATTATATAAATGTCATGCATTGTGTGTACCAGTGTTTGCTACATAAAGTTGTATCAGTTATATGTGCATGTATAACTTTCTTAGTCAAAGTCATCATTCATGTACTGCACTGGCAGTTTTAGTAGAGATGTAAATATTAATTTTAAAACATTCACAGCAAACTAAACTTTTTTTTATCTGAACATGATTATATTTGCATTTTACATATGCTTTTTTGCTTTGCTTCAACAGTTTTTTGTTTGTTAGCTCGATATGAGCATGTGAATCATTTTTCATATTAGTTTTGTTTTTCAGTATAATGTTTTGTCATCCAGAATAGCGGTGTAGGTCTGGTGCAGTTACCTATTGATAATATAGCTCTTTTTTTTATAGTGCATTAACAGCCTTGATATTTGAATAAAACCAAAAATGTGGTGTTTTCTATACCCTGTATGCACACACTCAATATTTATATTTTTATCAAAATTTTAATATTATTGATCAGTCCAAGTTATTTGGTGATATATAAAACAGACTACACATTGAGGGTTTGAAGTAATTATTCATACAACACTGTCAAGTAAATACTGTTTGAAACTTATGGGTGTAAAATAATGGTTTTTAATTGAATTTTTTTAACTTTTTTATATAAATTATTATGGTTTTGGCTACATTAATGATTTTTTTAAATATAATTCTAAGAAATACACTATGGGTCCTTCAAGTTTTACTTTTAGTATTTTTAAAATTTGTGAAGTTACTGTTGTTTTCTAATCTGTTCCAATGAGCATGAGATTGATTACAATGTAAAAGTGTACTAAAAGTCTTAAGAAAACATGTTAGTAAGATTTGTAGCAATGTTAGTGATATAGTATTTCTGTCTGGAAATATGGAACTGTCATCATTAATGATTTTAATTCAGGTGCCTTAGATGAGGAACAGGAACAAGAGGTTGAACTACTAAGTGAAAGAGATCGTCATCAACTAAAACATAGGGAACTGTTCTTATCAAGACAAGTTGAAACATTGCCAGCCACACACATCCGTGGGAAGTGCACAGTCACATTGCTAAATGAAACCGAGTCCATGGCCTCATACTTGAACAAAGAGGTTAGCATTTTGTGATGTCTTTCTTCTTCGTGTCTTCACATATCACATAGGTTTCTGTTTCTCTTCAAATATTTTTCTTCTGCAGATAAGTGTGAAATAGTTGCTTTCTTCATGAAGATATTTTCTTCCTTTTACTTTTTATTGACATTGATTTCTTGTAGTTGACTTTTATTTCCACATCTTTTAACCGGTTCTTAGTGTTTCATTTTTGATTAATGTCTAGATTAAGTACTTGACACCAATCTATAATGTGTTTTGTTTTTTTTTTCTTATGGCTTTGAGCAAGTCTCTCACACAGATTCTCTTCGTGTTTCTTGTTTAGATATTTTGCCTGTATTTGTTTTAACATTACCTACAGACAACAAGGAACCATTTGATCATTAAAGACTGTCCTCCCACTCTTAACTTTAATAAGAGTAAACATATAAACTCTCCCATTTTTCAACAAATCATCAATTCCTCATTCTCCTCTTAAATTCCCTTAGAGTTTAGTCTCTACCACTGCCTACAGTAACTTATTCCATATGTCACTGTTATCTTTTAAAAAAAACATACCTTTTAACTGAAGCCTATCCTGTAATTTATGAATCGTAAACTTGTGTCCTCTCATCCTAGAATATCGCACATATAAATTGGAGGCTTTTATCCTATTGACCCTCTGGATAATCTTTTAGTAACACCCTCTGTTACTCTTCTTTTCACAAGAGAGAAAGATCTTAACTTATCCCTAAAAGATCACCTTCCATTCCTGAAATAATTTTAGTTGCTTTCCTCTGAATCATTTCTAATAAGTCAATATCTTTTATTATATAAGAGACTAAAACTGTATACAATATTCCATGTAAAGTGTAATGGTGACTTGAAAAGAGATAATCACCTCTATTGACTAGTAATCAATTTGTCTATAAATACACCTTAAAATTCTGGCAACAGAGCACAGCTTTAATGGCTTGAGTGAATTATATCAAGATTCTTTTCTTCTCTCACATTACTGAGTGGTTTCCCATCTATATTAAACATGTAATCCAAATGCATTGCCTTTCACTAACTATAATTTAAAGTCATTTGCCAAATATTTGTCCAATTCCTCAGTTGATCTAAACCTGTTTGTAGAGTTTTGGGCTCCAGGATTATTTGTATCTACAATTTGATCATCAGTCTTTTTTACTTTTTTTTAATGCTTTATTTGAAATATCTCATGGCAAAATAAAAATAATTTTTCTTTCTTTTTTTGTTTTTTCACTTTTAATTTATATTTACATACAGTGTCATCACATTTTTCTGTTTTTGAACATATTGGTTTCTTTACTGTAGCTATATATAAATTACATGTCAGATTAGCCATTTAAATTATTTAATTTACAAATAAATTTGGCAGAGTGCTATATTTTCCATAATGATTTCCATCAGACTTTGTTTTTATTTCTGTTATTCCTTCTGTTTTGCTTGTGTAGTTTTTCTTGCTGAAATGTATTTAGACACCGCATTATCAATACTGTCCCACTTCTTTACACATTTATTTACTGTATAGATACTACATGTAATTTATATCTTTATAGGATAGAGTTAATATTGTCAAAAGTTATATTTTACAAAATTAATTTTAGGTATTCTAATTATTATGTTGTTTGACTTTAAGTTTAGGCTTCTTGAAGAATATCTAAAATCCTAGGTTTTTCTTTGGCTCAGTATGTGTTTGCCTAATAAATAGTATTACGAGTTAGGATTATTTATTTCCTTAGTAATTGTGTATAGATGCATCACCTAAGGCTCTCCTCGTTATAAACACACGTATGAACATGTAAAACAATACTGAATTTTAAGGGATAAAACATCTGGAAAACTGTACACAGTATCGCTGCAACGGGTGACTGATAAGTAAATAAATCATTTACCATTTATAAATATTCAACAGTACACAAGCTTAATGTATAGCTTTGAGGTATCTAGTTGCCCGTTTATCACTGCACGTGCACATGGTGTTCAAATGTAGTATTATACACTATAGAGGATGCGTTACTCTTTAATTTAAAAAGTGGGTGTTACAATTAAAAATGCTGATTTTCAGAAAGCATTTTTTAAAGGCTAGCATTTGTATATGAGATAGAAAGTATATTTTTATTGATTTTTTTTTTATTTATGCAGTATATATTTGAAGTGTGGCACTGCTGTTTTAGTGTTATGATGGCAATGACAGTAATTTGAAGTTGTATTAAAAATAATAAAGTCAAAAAAAGTACTTATTCCAAGGCCAAAGTATAACAGAAATCTGTTGTCACTGACACAACTTGGTGTCTTGGGCATCGAGTGATATAAATTGGCCACCCCCGAGTCTACATATGCTTAAATGTTTGAAATTTCTATTAACGTGGATATTTTATTTTTGGTTTTTTATTCTCCAATTAAGTTTTTTCTGAAACTGTGTATCATATAATCCTTTCTTCTCTAGGATGCTTTCTTCTGTACTAATACTCAGTATTGCTTTTCTTTTCTAGGATGTATTATTTACACATTAGTGTTTAACATTGTTTTTTCTCTTCTAGGAAACATTATTCTACACTGTTGCGTGTTTGACATTGTTTCCCTTCCCTCGGGTGCATTCTTATACACTTGAGTGTTTGCAATGATTTTGTTTCTTGTTCTCTCTCTCTCTCTCTCTTTAGGCTGCATTCTTTTGCACTAGTGTTCAATAATGTTTCCTTCCTGTAAGATTCATTATTCTGCACTTTTGTGCTTGACATTTTTATTTTCTTTTTCAGGACTGTTTCTTCTATACATTAGTGTTTGACCCTCATCAGAAGACACTTTTAGCTGATAAAGGAGAAATAAGAGTTGGATCAAGATATCAAGCAGAAATTACACCAATACTAAAAGAAGGTATGCTTCCTGTCATTTTTTTTTGTAGATTGGTTTAAATTTTTTGCATATTAGCTTCAAATACAGTTAAGTCTAAAAATTTGAAAAGAAAGAATCTTTGGTGACACTTAAGGTTAAATACTGTTTTGTAGATCTGTGACCAGTTGTCATTCATCACGTGTGTCTGTCCTTGAATAAGATAAGCCTCCATCTGTTTCAGAAAGGCAACTCTTCATATGCTTGATTAACCCTCTCATTATGAGTAGGTTAAAGTGCATATGTCCTGACCTTTTACAGATATACATTCAAAATTTACTTGAACTACTTTATTATCAATTTAGATGAATAAACTTGCCATCAAAGATAGTAAATAAATCAAATTTTAATATTATAAAAGACTTAAGTTTTAATTTCATAAGAAAATACTTAATTCTCAGTCTTCCGTAATTTATTTACCACCCCTTTCTGAATTATGGAATTTAATGTAAATTTATCATTATAATATAAATATTACTAAAACAAAACATAATTTTTATAGCCTCTCAATCTTATTTGTTTACAGAGCCATAAACTAGAACATCAGACCCACTTACCATGCCCACCTGTATCATCCTTTCTTTTACACATTGCCAGTAATTTTCTCTGACATTTTATATCATTTATAACCAATAGAAAGACAAGTTTTACTCTGTTTGAATAGTGTATAAAGCTACATTGGTTTTAGTACAGAGTATTGTCTATTTTTCTCGGTTCAAATGTTTCTCTTATGGTGTTCAGATTGATAAGCTTGAGGAAATATTTTAAGGCTCTTTTACCATAATTAGAAAGCCAGTTAAATTTATAATAGTTATAGGACATTGTTTCTGCTTTGTGCTTATTATTAGTATTCTGTGTTGTTATTTAGTTTAGATTTAGATTATTTAGTGCACTAGCACTATCAGTATAAAAAGTAGGCTTAAATTTCATCTGCAACTGACAGCAAAAAAGAAGAGGTTAAAGGTAAATACTATATTTATTGTTTTATTGTGTATTTTTTATCTATTGCTATAAAAGTTTCTAAAATGTTAAAATTAGAAACTTATTATATTAGATTAGGCAATATACTGAAAATAATAATTCGATCTGGTGTATTTAAGTGTTTTACGCTCACAAAAAAAGAAACCTATCATTCTATAGGTATTTGAAGAACTTGTAGCATTTTGCCACAATTTAATTCTTCATATTGTTAGCTGACACTGGGCAGTTTGTACATAATTCATTTATTCAATGAAAATAATAATTCTTGATGAAGTATGCTCATGTGTAGCTCATGCATTAAATTATTCAACACAGTATGTAGCTTGAGCTACTCATTCACTGTGTGATATACAACTTTTATTGAAGGATTATTAGTTAGACATGGTTCAAAGGGCAACAAAAAACAATAAAATGAAATAGAAATGGATGTAAACTGTTATGAGCCTTAAGTTATTTGGGACAAACAACTGTAGTTTAATGTTACAACTTGCAGTCATTCTGGAAAGAAAAGGGGTAATTTAGGTTTATTTCATATAGAATCCATATATAGTTGGGGTAGAAATACAATAGTTTTATCAAAAAAACGTTTAATATTTATTTAAGTTTTATAGTTTACACAAACAAAGTTTGAAAATTTTCAGATGGAGAAAGGTATTTGTAATCTTCACGTGAATGTCACTTTACACTTGAAGCAGTCCACACTCTGACTCCATATATTCACAAAAAAAACTTTAGTTAAAATGTTTAATTAAAAAATCTGATTTTTTGTGTACAAAAGACTTTTAATATTTACTGAAGGCTTGCAAAACTTTGTGAAAATACATATACCACATCAAAAGTTGTAGTTTGGAAACACTAATGCTTACTTTGGGGTTACAAGGTCTGTATAATCCATCAACCCTGTATGAAAAGAATTAAGGTAAGCTCTTGATTTTTTGATAAAAGAAGCCTTCATATGATTGAATAAGTTAAATTTCCATCTACTTAAATAAAATAAGCCTCCATCTGATCGAATAAGGTAAGTCTCTCTCTATTTGAGTAAGGTAAGCCTCCATCCATGTGAATAAGGTAAATTTCCATCTACTTGAATAATGTAAGCTTCTGTCTGTTCTGTTAACCCAATAACAAAATGGGCATGTTATGTAACTCTTGTCAAATTTTGTTCCAATAATAAAACCAGTTGATAAAATTGTTTAAAACTTGACAAGAACTTTCATAAAAGTATGTAGTTTGAGAAAAATAAAATATCTGATTTTGGTTTTTCTACTATTTCTAATAAAAATTTGTTATTTAATGTAGTTATTTGCACTCAGAATAGATCACCTGCAAGGGGATTTTCATTTTGAGTATAAAAATACTATTATTATTTTACAGTTTGAACTCTAGCTATTGTTATCATTGTTTAGTACAATGAAATGCCTAAAATTAAGAAATAGAAATATATACATACCTTTTAACTCTTCATTGAATAATCTTAAAATATCTGGTTTTGGTCATATGTGTAATTTTGTGTCTTTACATTTTCACTTATAGTTTATTTTTAATATTTTATTTCCTTTGCCATTCTTTACCATTGATTATTTATGTCGACACACATCAACATGTACCTGTGGGTGATAGAACAGTATGAAAAGCAGAGTTACCTTAGCTTCTGGCAAAATCTTTTTATACATGCTTGACAATGTAAGCCTTGCATAATAAGGAGAAGCTTTGGTTATTTTATAAAAATTATTAAACCTTTCAAATATGAATTTAAAAAACAAATTATGCATAATTAACTAAAAGATAAAAGTAAAACCTAAATACAATTTAACTGTCTCTCTAATTATAACGTATTTAGGTAAGAAACAACTGAAGTGCTATAATGAACACAGTGGCCAATAATAGGACAAGAAGTTACATATACCCAAGGATGACAAATTGGCTACAATTTCAAAATAACCATTATAGTGGATTACAGTGTAAAATGAGTTGTTTTTTTTCTAATGACTATAAACACATACACGTAACTTCTAAAGTTCAACGTTAACTGTAGAAGGTGGGTGGGGCACCTGCCAGGAGTTGACAAAATTTATTTTTTGTATCAACTGCATTCAGTGAAAGAGTTTTGAAACATACATGTCAAAAGGACAAGTAAACTACATTCTTGTGTAGACTTACATGTACATGACTACCCCCTTATGCTTTAAACTGTACTTTTCCAAATTTTAACATTGTTTATAGCTCATGCGACACATGACACAAAACTGAGAGATTTCATTATTGCATTCAATGTTTCTTTAGAAATAAAGGGCCCGGCCAGGTGGATAAGGTGCTCGACTCACAATCTGAGGGTCGCGGGTTCGAATCCGCATACAACCAAACATGCTCGCCCTTTCAGCCGTGGGAGCGTTATAATGTGACGGTCAATCCCACTATTCGTTGGTAAAAGAGTAGCCCAAGAGTTGGCGGTGGGTGGTGATGACTAGCTGCCTTCCCTCTAGTCTTACACTGCTAAATTAGGGACGGCTAGCGCAGATAGTCCTCGTGTAGCTTTGCGCGAAATTCAAAAACAAAACAAAACAAATTAGAAATAAAGAAATAAAAACTAAGATAATATAAAACTGAAATATAACATACGTAATAATAATAATAATTTCATTAAAATACATTGATAATAAAATGGTTTAATTAAATTTTGAATGTAATTCAGTGACATGCATAGAAAGGAGTTAAAAAGTGGGTCGTGTATAATGGATTAACTGAGATTATGTTGGCTGTGCAATACTTACTATAGGACAAATTTTTCAGGGTGGAAAGATGACGTCTGAAACAGTAGATTTTTATTTTTGCAGTTTATTAAGCCAATTATATGTTGTCTGCCTATATCTGTATATAGGTATTTAGTTGACAATGGTGCTACATATATGTATGTATATATATATATATATATATATTATATATATATATATATATATACTTT
>NW_013667306.1:158527-165122 GCF_000517525.1 Limulus polyphemus | reverse complement strand
TATATGTATTACTTAATCCGACATGAGACTGGATAGGGAGGGGAGGCTGGAAAAGCTGCTTAGTCTGGAGGATAAGGGGAAGGTCCACTGAAGCTCATTTTCAATAGATTAGAAGAAAATGAAATATATATGTATATATATGTTTCCAATAACCATCAAATTTTCCACAGTTTTATCTAGCGAGATTCATTGTAAAAGTTTTATACACTCGTCATTTCATTCATTGATTTTCAGCATACATTTTTTTGCATTTGTCACCTTGAATGCTTTTCTTCTGCTATGTAAACAATGAAAGGATCTGCTGTATTTATCATTAGTTGAATATTGTCACATGGGACAGCCAGTTAAATTTCATTTGACCATCTTAACCAAAATTCACTTGTCATTGACTGGATACTCTGACATTTATTCAGTTGTGAATGTGGTACATCAGGAAGGTGGATGTAACAACATGGTCTACATTTGTTCCACATGTATTCTACTTATTGATTGGCAGAATTATGTCTACCTCACTACATACACACACCCTGATTTTTCTTCTAAATAGTAGTGTGTGCTGTATAAAGCAGATGATTATCCTGGTCTCTTTTTTTAGTTGGTTTTGGAGCAATGAACAGCTTTAGTGTTAATTAAAAGGCTTAATTCTAGCTTAATAAAGCTATTTTATTTATCCAGGCGAAGAAGATGGCAGACGTTTGGAAGATCTTGAAACTATAGTTTATACACCTCATCATAATTTATCAGACAGACAAATAGACCAGTTCCTTATTATTTGTAGGTAAGTATTCAAAAAACTAAAAAAGTATAAAAATCCTCTAATAGTGAGAATAACATAACTGAAGGACTGATATTTAAACAAGTAATTTAACCAATTTTGATATGTAGAACTTTCTTGAATGAGTCTTTGTAGATGAAAACTTCTAATTTTGTATCAGTATATATATATAAGAACTGATGGAGCCACAAAATGAAATGTTGAACTATTTCTTGATAACCAGTCTATAATGACAAATTGTGTCTCATATTGTAAACACTAATGGTATCTCAAATCAGAGCTTGGAAAAAAATTAGGTGTAAAAAATATTATTAAATTTAATTGATCAATTACTCTCACAAGATTTGGATTGTTGGAATAACTGAAAATATAACAATCGGAAACACTAATTTTAAGAAGTTGGTTATTTTTAATAAATTAAGCTGAACAACCTGAATTAGTATAAAATATTAATGACAATTAATAACTGAAATATTCCAATTACTTGTATAGTAGGAGTAACTGACAACAGTAATGACTGGAAACACTAATATCATAGTTGATTATTTCCATGACACTAATCAATGTAATTGTTGCTCATGAATAGTCTAGGTAATGGCCCAGCTCTAATTTAAAAAACTTGAAATGACAGAAAATTCAGAACTTTTAGGTATAGACCTACAAACAAAATAAAATCAAATTGTGTCAGAATTGAATGACACATTGTGAGAGACAGTCAACTATGGTTAGGGTATATCATAGGCTTTTTCAACATCTAACGGAAGTAGGCAATTGAATGTTGGTAAATTAACACAACAGTTGTATAGATAAAGATGCCTTTTTTAATATTTTTATTTATCCATATACTATTCATCTTGTTAAAATGCACATTATTTTAGAGTTTCTTTTAGTTTCTAGACTTATTTATTGATATATTATTTGTGTCATTTTTTAAAGAGAGTTTCTGAATGTCTAAAAAAGTTGAAAACAAATAATGTCAAATATCTTCCCACGTTTTCTACTGGCGACGAGAGGTTTGAAATTTTTTGAGCGAGAAGCTTTCAAATACGGTTTTACATTGCAGGTCTATAGGTACCTTTGCCAGAGCCCTGGATTGTTCAAGTTCTGTGAAGCAGCCAAGTCTCCACATGAGCGCTGCAGCAGCTTCCCGTGATATCACCTTGGTAAGAATTTTTCCTGTTTACCAAATAGCTCTCGTATAGCACACTTCTATTGTATCTTATAGAAAGCCTAGAATCTCTTAACCTTACTTGTTGAAAAAACAAGCAAAAAGTTTATGTATGGAATATTGTAGTACTATCATAATAAAATGTATATGTATTTATAGTATTTGACTTATGTGACAAGTCTTAAGTAAGTAAAAATTAGATTGTTCTCTTCCCTTCACATGTTTTTGTTTTTATAATTTTTTTCTAAACTCATCATATTACACTTGTAAATTTATTTTTGAAAGTTCATTCAAGATTAAGGTTTTAATTTCAAAATAGTTTTCTAAGGATAAATCTTGCTTATTGAAGCAAGAGTGAAATCTTAGCCTGAAATTTCTAGCTTTGCAAGTGAACTTAAATTAAATTCTAGGTGTGATTATAAAATGGATATACTGTAGAGGATTATCTTATTTGTGAAATAATAATCTAGCTAATTGGAAGTTAAATAGAATGCTGATAAATGCTTATGTACGTTATTCAGTTTCATGCAATGGACATTCTACACCAACACAACTACGACATTGCAAGTGCAATTTCTAGCCTAGTCACGTCAAAAGGTCCTATTCTTTGTCGAGATGAGATGGAAGAGTGGTCAGCCTCTGAAGCAAATCTTTTTGAAGAAGCCCTTGAAAAATATGGCAAAGACTTCATTGACATTAGGCAAGATTTTGTATGTACACGAAAATGCTTCTTCAAAAGCATTTATTATTTTTTTTAGTCACATAAGAAAGTGAATTAATAATAGTAATACAATAAAGTACTTGATACTTTTGTTTTTATTAAAAACAAAAACTTGGTTAAAATTATAGCTGGGTGAGCATTAATTGAAAAATATCAACCTGTTTTTTCCGTTGATCATCAGATTTTCTTTTTGTCCATCTCTGTAATTTTATTTTGCTGTTCTCTTTTTGTGGCTTTTTTTTCTGTCATACATTTATGACATTTTGTAACAAGTCAGATGTCTTATTTTTAATTCAAAAAATGGGTTACATCTATAAGTGAGAAGGTAATAAGCTTAAGGAGTTATTTGATGTAATATCTCATTATTAGGTACTCAAAAGATATGTTTTTGTTATTACCTTGTGTACCTTATTTTTACGTGAATTTCATGTATCTTATGTTACAAAAAAACATTCTGTATGTTTAAACCTATGTCTTTTAACTTTATTTTGTTTATGTTGAACACTTGACTCAATTTTTTTACAGCTTCCTTGGAAGAGTTTGAAAAACATAGTAGACTACTATTATATGTGGAAAACCACAGATCGTCATGTTCAACAGAAAAGGGTGAAGGCAGTAGAAGCCGAGAGCAAGCTCAAACAAGTCTACATTCCTAATTAGTGAGTTTGGTGTTATCATTTTTCTTTCTGATATGATTTAAATGATGTCGGTAAAAAAAAGAAAGTAAGAATTATATCATGTTATCATTCATAAAAATCTTCCATAAATAAATTAATGTAGATGTTTAACTTTCCCCACAAAATATTTCTCCTGATAACATAATAATCCATTAATTTTTTAATGTTAAAATATAAACAGTAAATTGGAAATCTTTCTTGCTAGAAACATTATTAAGATTAAACAGTGGACAAAATAAGAATATCAAAATTCTTAAGGCTAATTTTATGCAAGAAGTGTATCGGGAGTGCTGGTTGAGATTTAAGGCTAAATTCTTATACTTTATTCTCTAATTTTTGACCTTTATTAGTTGATTGATTTTTTTTTGTGCAATTTTGGGATAGTAACAACAAACCCACCACACTGAATGGTCCGAATGGAGAAAACCTGGTTTCAGGAGGACGTCCATGTGAGAGCTGCTACAGTGAGTAAATTGAAGATTCTAAATTTTCTAAACATTGCTTCTCTTTATGTAAGTAAAAAACGGCTGGATGCAGACCTGGAAAAATCATTGAACAGCCCAAGAATAATGAAAATTGTTTTTGTGACCACATTAAAAAGTTAAAGTTGTATTCTTGCTGAGAAGAGTAAATAGGATTTGTCATAAGATATTTAAAATATAAAATTATTTAATCCTTTTCTCACTGTTTTTTCCCCATTCTATTACCTTTTTTGTCTCATGCAAAACTAGTGCTTTGCAAGTAAAATACATCAAGAACCTATCAAATTGTGAATAGCATAATGTCTGTAGACTTATTTTTTTTCACTCAGTTATAGCTTTCTCAAATTTACGTGTGACAAGATATGATCACATCAAGAACCTATACTTTGTAGTAATTGGTCAAAAC
This sequence comes from Limulus polyphemus, assembly GCF_000517525.1. Classification (NCBI taxonomy): domain Eukaryota; kingdom Metazoa; phylum Arthropoda; class Merostomata; order Xiphosura; family Limulidae; genus Limulus; species Limulus polyphemus. Next base: position 160,893 of record NW_013667306.1, on the reverse strand, counting down.
ACTAAAGAGAGATTACTGTTTAAAAAAAGGAAATGAAGTATTAAACCTGCTAATTTTATGGCCAGTTTTTATAATTTGATAGATACTATAAATCTTTGATCCCACAAGATTTTATGATAATCAGTAATGCCATTGTCTATCTGGTAAAAGTTTCAAGTTTGTAAATAATAATAAGTATATTAAACTACTAAGTTAGTTATGTTGTTTGTTGGCAAAAAATATTATGAGAAAGTCTGGTTGTTTCATAGTGGTGTTGCTGTAGTTTTAGGTTTTTCTTTCATTTGTTTATTTAAATTTGTTACATTTATCATTTTTTTAAACCTTTATGTATGTTTCTCAAATTTTTCAATGAAATGATACATCATTTAGTAATACCATATATATGCAGATATTTATATTTGTTTTATGTCTTCTCTGATATTTTGATTTTACATCTCTGTCAAAGATTAGCTAAAGGTAATTTACATGAGAACTGTTTAAGATACTCAGTTCAAGAAGAGAAAACAAAAATGGCTTGTAGTTATAATTGTCACGTAAGAGGTGCTTTTTCACAGTCTTATTCCTCTGTGTTACAGCTTTAAGTTCTCACCAGTGGTATGCCTGGGGTCCTCCACACTTACAATGTAGGTTGTGTCAACCATGCTGGAGTTTCTGGAAACGATATGGAGGCCTGAAGTATCCTAGTAAGCTTGGTAAGTAAATAGTTATCTCATATTAGTTTTCTGGATTGAATTTGCTTCTAATTTTATCTTTATCCAGGACCCATTAATTATAAGCTCTTGTATGTTGGTTACTAAGAATATTCATCATAGGATATGTCGTGTCTTCACATGATTTTCAATATGAAATATCCTTTAGGCCCCAGGAAATGTTTCCTACATTATTATTTTTAGTCTGGAATTACATGTACTGATATTGACTTTTAACCCTTTCACAATGGGCTGGTCTTTCAGCAAGTTATTTTCAAAAGTTTATTAACTCTTTTGACACGGGCTCAGTCCCTGGGACCAACCTCATAACCTCGTTATAGTTTACATACTAATAACTTTTAATATTTTAAGTGTATCTTTACAAAATTTGTAGACTTATAGTAAACATTAGAAGTCTTTTTGCACACAAAAAATCAGATTTTTTAATGAAGTATTTTTACTTAAATTTGTCCATGAAAATATTGATTCCTTTTTTTAACTAGTCTGAGTGTAAAGTGATTTTCGTGTCAAAATTGAAAATACTTTTCGTGATCTAAAAAATCTCATATTTCCTTTGTGTAATCACTAAATCCTTATAATTTTTATGTTATTTTCTCTACCCTATCTCAAAATGGTATCGGTCAATTCGGCCAACCTCGTAACCACAAAAAAAAAATCGAAATAAACCTAAGTTAACCTTCTTTTCTTTCTAAAATGACTTCAAATTGTAACCTGAAACTACATTTGTTTATCCTAAGTAGCTCTAAGTTCGTAACATTATACATCTATTTATAATTAAATTTTAATGTTTTATTGCCCTTCTACCTGTGTCTAATTGCTATTCCCGCCATAAAAGTTCTAAATCACTTGGGGAACGTGCAGCTCACGTTACGCTATCGAATTACATTACCCACAAGCTGCTTGCGTGCGTGCCTCATAAAGCATTTTAATTATATTATTATTATTACTTATTTTACCTAATCTAGTCTTAAATAACTTTAAAAGATCCATACTTTTAATTTTAGTTACTTTTTGTATAATAAATAAAGAATAAATATGAAAAACAAGAAATAAATTACTTACACAATCTTCTTATTTCTTGCCCTCGATTGCAAGGACAGTTAAGCCTGATTCTTTTTAGTGGTTACAGTAATGCAGTAAACAATTTTTATTTAAGTAAATAATACACCGAAGAATATAAACTGATAACATACAAAAAGTAGATAAATTCACTTACCTCTCAAAATTTTCCTGGCTTTCTAACAATGTGACAAGAGCCGTTACAAATTCTTCCAAGCTAGTTGTTAACTTTCCAATGGGAATGAATCTTGTAGTGTGAGTGAAATTAACAATATTCTGTTCAGAATACAACATTATACAATACATCATTTGATAGATTAAAATCTTGACTTCTCTTGGTTATAGGTAATATATAATGAAACGTACAAGAGAACTATCAATGAATTGTGAAAGAGAGGATGTGACAAGTGGATATGGCAGGATGGGTCTGATTTTCTATTGAATAGCTCTGTAACCAAACAAAATTGAAGTTTATAAAAATTATTGTCTTTTTCATCAATAACGGTTTTATAGAGTGTATTTTACATTTAATTTCATACATTTTTGAGGGGTGATGGGTAAAATAGGAATCATGACATGCTAAGACAAAATGTGTCA
>NW_013667306.1:150238-157558 GCF_000517525.1 Limulus polyphemus | reverse complement strand
CCATTATAAATTGTAAATCACTCTGGGAACATGCAGCTCACGTTACGCTATTGAATTACATTACCCACGAGCTACTCACGTGTGTGCCTCATGAACCATTTTAATTATATTATTATTCTTACTTATTTTACCTATTCTAGTCTTAAGTAACTTAAAAAGGTCCATACTTTTAATTTTAGTTACTTTTATAATAATAAATAAAGAATAAATATGAAAAACAAGAAATAAAGTACTTACACAATGTTCTTTTTTCTTGCCTTCGATTGCAAGGACAGTTAAGCCTGATTTTTTTTAGTGATTATAGTAAAGCAGTAAGCAATTTTTATTTAATCAAATAATATGCCAAAAAATATAGACTAATAACATGCAAAAAGTAGACAAATTCATTTACCTCTCAAAATTTTCCTGGCTTTCTAACAATGCGACAAGAGATTTTACAAATTCTTCCAAGCTAGTTGTTAACTATCCCATGGGAATGAATCTTGTACTGTGTGTGAAATTGATGATATTCTGTTCAGAATATAACTTTATACAATACGTCATTTGATAGATTAAAATCTTGACTTTCTATTGGTTATAGGTAATATATAATGAAACATATGAGAGAACTATCAACGAATTGTGAAAGAGAGGATGTGACAAGTGGGTGTGGCAGGAAGGGTATGACTTTCTATTGAATAGCTCTGTAACCAAACAAAATTGAAGTTTATAAAAATTATGGTCTGTTTCAGCAATAACGGTTTTATAGAGTATGTTTTACATTTGATTTCGTACATTTTTGAGGGGTGATGGATAAAATAGGGATGATGACATGCTAAGACAAAATGTGTCATGTATGTGTGTTGCACTAGTAGAATTTCAGGATTTGTTTATATATTTCCTTGTAAAATTAAGAACTTAAAACTTGTATACTATTAAAATATGTATTATTAGCTAAGATATTATAGTATTCTAATTGGTATAACATAAACAGAAAATAGTTTAATAAAATTTTGAATGTAAGACACTAAAACTTTGTGTCAAGCGAGTAAAGTGTAGCCAGGCCGAATGGGTTAAGTAACTGTATTAATACTATATATCAATGAAATTGACATCAAAACGTAGTTTATATTTCAAATTTAATATTGTGTGTTTTAATTTCTTAAATCGAAAGCAAATATTAAAAAAAGCTAACTATTGATTTGTGTGTTACATAGCACCTTCTCAGGTCTTGTTAGAAACTGGAATTTTAGATACTGGCAAGCTAGAATATAAATTTAAAACCTCTCACCACTTTTATTTGTTGAGATATCAATGTATCTAACAAATCAACTAGAGCAGTATCTCCTCCTCCTCCATTCTTTCCAAACCTCTTGTCCAGTCCCGCCTACTTTTCTTAAGTGCATGTTTATAACCAATAGAAAGAACAAGTTGTGCTTCATTGGTTCTGACAGTTGTTTGTAAAGAGCATGGAGGAGAAAATAATAATTTTGCTGAGACTGTTGAAGTGTGATGACCAAGTTGTTACTCTGAATGGAGATTATATTTTTATAACACACATATATACCTTATTTATAAACCCAGACAAGTTACAGATGTTTCGTGTGTACTAGTAGAGTAATTTTTTTTCTTTTTTTTTTTCTAAAATGTATATTTGAAGCCTACAAAAATTATATTTCTTCACCGTCCACTCGAAAGAATAAATAAAGCTTAGCACTAAAGACGCACGAGGGCAAAATATTTTCCTGTCACCATAACTTCGTGTAAGTACTAGAAATCATTGTTTTTGATGTACTTTTTATTTATTGTTCTAAGAAAAATAACTAAAATGTAAGCATTTATGTGTGTACATGTGTGTTTATATATCTATATATAATATTTTTGGTAGCCGGGTAAAATAAAAGCAGATGATGCAACATTAGAAACTTTACAATTTATATTTATTCATAACATTTAGAAAGGTACAGTAAAAGGAAGCAATGAAAAGTTATATAAACTCGTGTATATAAATGTATGCAAATATTTACTCAAAAACTGAAACAAATGTAAAGTTACACAAAATTGTTCACCTTCTTGAACAAATTGTATACAACTGTTCAAGAATGTGAACAACTTTCAGAAAACACATATATAAACTTGCACACAGAAACTTTATTGTTTTCTCTGAGCCGAGTGTAAACCAATATATTGGTTAGCGTGTGCTTCTTTGCACTCGAGGGTGTCATGTAAAAACAGTCTAATGACACAAGTGGTGATTTATTGCATTATTTCTGCTTCAATTGCTGATGGTAAAATAAACTTGGAAAAATAGTTTTGAAAATTTTATAAATTGAAACTCTCAAGATAAGTAATTTTAAACTTCATGATCAATAACAAAAATAATTGGACACGGCTACTCATTTTATTTCACATTTAAAAATTTTTCTTTTCAGTATACTTTGATGACTTGTCTACAGGCTGCATAATCAAGTATATCATTAGGGTTAAGGTAATAACAGATAAAATATAAAGTTTTACTGGAAAAACAAGTTGTATATTTATTTAGGAGGTTTTAAAGATTACATAAGTGAAATTTCTGATTTTTTGGATGATGAATAATAATTTTCATCATAACATGAAAATTACTCTGCACCTAGACTAGTAATGAAACAGACTTGATATGTTCATAAACAAATCTTTAGTAAGATACACGTGCTGTATTAAAAGTTATAGTATAAATACTAAATAATAATGGCTGGAGACGGCTTGATTGGATAATGAAGAAAAACTTTAATATAAGTTTAACATAACTGCAAATGTGCAACGTTTCGACAAGGTTTTGTCATCATCAGGTACCTGATGTATGTATACAGACTCGTTATTGTATACCGAGTCCATTGCGAAAGGGATAACTGAGGGTTTGTTCCTGGGGTGATTGGTGTTTTCCTGATCAATATAGAACACAAATTCATTGGTAGAGTACAATAACATCATAATTTTAAACATGTTCATCTTTAAGGGGGAAAAAATTAATTTTCCCTGTCACTTCTGCCATTCATACAGAGTCGACTTGTTAGCATCAGTTATGTAATCATGAATCCTTCCTGAAACCAACAATAATTATTTTGAACTCATTTTGAGGTAAAAGTGTAGTTAAATCATGCTGTAATAACAATTCAGGTAAAAGAAGATATGACAATGAATTAAAATTAAGTTATAATAGGTTTAAAGTCAACTAATTTTGTTTCTTTAAGTATAGAAATATGAGATTAGTGCTGTCCGTTCAGAAGAATATTAGTCACAGAGTTAAAAGAAGGATTGCATTCTACACCAAACAAGCACTCAAATTGAAGTACAAATTTTAATATGAAAAAAACTGCCAATTATTTCATAATTTTTGTTAGTAAAGTAATTTTAAAGGTAATATTTTTATGTTTATTCATAACAATTTCTACTGTCATTGCAACAAAAATCTTTGTTTTCCATCAGTATAATAGAATTTAATATTTTATAATAAATATAAATTTTATCATCATGAACCTTAATTTATGATGTAAGGACACATTTTTTGTTTAGTTTTGGCTCAGAAAATACTTTTTCCTTGGTTTAATGTACTTGTTTTTTATGTGTTGTTGAGATTTTGTTCCATTTATAACCTTGTACTTTTTTTGTTTTCTTAATATACAAAAATTTATATTTTATGCATGAACTTAAGTAATGGAAGTAGGGGGTTTAATATATATAAAGTTTTGAAAGTTAACATTATAAATAAAAATTCTACAAAAGAACATATATAGAAACTCTTACGTAGAGGATATAGATCAACAAAAGTGCTTATGTCATTCTGGTGATCTTTAAAACCCAGTGTTTTGAATTTCAAATCATCTGCTCGATTACTCTGAAACAAAGATACATAGTTTTGTATGTTGATATCTTTTCGTTTCATGTATAATAGGATTATTTACTTCATTCCTCAGAATCACCTTCTTGATATATTTTTTTAACCCATTGAAAGTTAATGAATGCATGTTCCAAACATTAATGTTTGTTGAAATCTAAGATTAATGTATGAGGACACATGAGGATTGCCCTTTTTCATTTGAACCCAGATGGTGAGCTCCAGACCTCAGCCCGGAACTCAGATAATGACTCCTCCTATTCATGCAGGGACTGTAACAAAGTCTTTAATCGGCAAGGTTAGCCCGTCTGTGTCATTTTGTTTTTCTGTCTTTGCCTCCCCTGTCTTTCAGTTTTCTTATTTTATTTACACACTTGAACACTGAAACTTGCTATACTGTAGGTCTTATTGAAATAATCTGTTTGATGACATTATACTTTTAGTTTTATTAAAAATGTTTGTTCCAGTTAACATAACAAATATATATTAATAGGCATAAAAGCATTTTTTAAACATGTTTATTCAGCTTTTTTGTATGTTTTTAAAGAATTATTTTAGCAACTTACTAGACTGTTATTTCTTTTTGACTGCTTATCATTCTTTGATTGTTATATAATCAAATTTAAGTTTTTATTTCATCGTTCTATCACATTGTGTTAACAAACTGGTGTTCTAGTTGCGGTACCAGTGCTGAATTTTTTCTAAATTATTGGAACAGAGATAAAAATCAATGTGACAAATCCAACCATTTCACTTTTGATAAAAGACTTGCGTCTCTTTCTAAAAGGAACGAAATATTTGTAAACGTTCAATCAAAATTTTAAAAAACTAAAACAAAGATAATATTCACAAAGTAACATTTACAACTTCTATAATCTGTATCATAGTCAGTGTTTCAGAATGAAACTATTGTTAGGTGTGAAGATCCTTAGATTAAAATTTTATTTCCTAAAAGTAAGTCTTCAAAATAAATGTTTTACTGTTCGGAGCCAAGACAAATGAAATATGTTTTAACTATTATAATGCATTTACTTATTTTTTAAGATTTGAATTATTATTTGGATATAATTTTGTGAACTTTATGTGTGATGCCACAATCTGTTTACAGAACGGTTGACGGCTCACATGGCTGCACACAGACCACATCGATGTGGGTTCAGTAGTTGTGGGAAGGTAAGCCTTGTTTTGTTTGTTTATTTACCTTAAATGTATTCTGTATTCCTATAAATAAATCTTCACCTGTGTAGATTTAGTGTTGAAACCATTCACGTCTGTGTGATGTATATTGTCAGAATTTTATATTTAATTTTAAAACTACTTTAGACTTGGTCTTAATGACTTTAGTTAGATTGTCAAACACTTCTCGAAGGAAGTACCTATGATATGTATTTTGAATGACACTTCATCACAATAAGAGACTGATAATAAGATTTTACAAATCTTTTTCTATGGCTCTACACCGCAGGTTTCAATAAGGCGAAACATAAGGAAATGGTGTGTACTACGTGGCACACGAGGTGTGGAGTCAAAATGTTTTGTTTTTTTTATTAGAAACCACAGTAAAGAACCAGTAAATAAAGATTTGTTATTGGTCTTATTGTGATGCAAATTACTGATCAGTATACCACACTTTATCAGTATAAGACTTTATATACCATGAATGTGATGAAATAGTTAAATGATTTTTGAGTCACTGAGAGGATAGTAGATTATATGTTTGGTGAAGGCTCACAGGTATGTAATTTGTTACTTTTTGTTGGAGTTAGATGAAATCTAATGGATAAAGATAAGAGCAAAAGAACTGTTATGTTGAGGTGAATAAATGTAATACAGTTTGATAAAAATCTGCAAAATTTATATAAAATATGAGTGAAAACTCTAGAACATTCTGCTGGTTTAAAATTTTAAAACCATTGTTTTTTTGTTTTTGTTTTTAAATTTCAGTGTATGTAACACTTTCCTGTATTCACACTGCCTTTAGGTTATTCATTGAAACTGCATACAAAAACACACATTATGTGTTTCTGCTTACAGAACTGGTAATATCTTAATAGGATATACAACTAGCCAAACCTTTCTTTGAGCTGTTAAAAAGAAAAAGACATAAGTAAGTGAAAAATACGCAAGAGTATGAACATTTACAAAATGAGAAAGGTTTTGTAGAACATGCTGTGTACAAATAGTATTCAAAGTTCTATCTTTATACTAACCTTCACTTACCAGTAGCTAGAGAGGGGAATTTTATTGTGTAAAGTGCTTTATCAACTAATATTATTTGTTTGTGTGTTTTAACAAAATTTAAGTATAGTAGTGAATTTCAGGAATTCAAACTTAAAGCTCACCTAGTGCGACACTGTGCTTCTGTCCATGATTCAGCTATTAGAGTTGGTAGTCCAAGACCTATAATAAAGACACGTGTAGCATTCTATCTGTGTACCACACCTCTTACTCGACTTGCTCGACGAGTTTGTGCTCATCTCTTACAACCACACCACGCTGCCAGAAACCCTTTTAAAGCAATCAATGTGGTAGCTGTCAAACAGGAATGTATGTAGTTGTTTTTTACTACTGATTTTGTCTAAAATCTGATGTGTATGTCAAATTTGGTTTGTTTTTGTAGGAAATGTAAATTTGGTCAAAAAAGATTTTTTTGTTTGTGCAGTGATAAAATGTTATATTATTTCTCAATAGTTAACTTTCTGCATATGTTACTCTGATACAGTATGCCTATATGTTAATCTTTAAAAAAAAAGTAAAATGGTTTCATTTTTAGCCTTAAACTTGTTTCTTCTCATTGTATACTGAATTTCACTTACACTGGTCATCTCCTAAAGTCTTGTTAAATGCAAATCCAACACTTATTTATTTCAATAAGAAAGATATTTTAATGACATAATGTCTTTTAATCAGTTCCAGTTTTAACTTCAAGTTAATTTCTAGTTGCTCTAACAGTGAAAAGCTGTAGACATTTGTTATTCTGCTTCTACTTGGTGATTGCTTACAAAAATCATTATCTGCTTTCTTTAGTTATGTATGACTTAATTATTCTAATATCTTCCTGTATAAGAAATTCAAAATTGATTGAAATGCATTGACATTTGCTGCTTCTTGATTGCCTGGAGAGACCAAATAATGATGTAGCATTCTTTTGGTACAATTTGCCATGACAGTAACAGAAGAAAATTCAATTATCCTCTTTGTATGAATAAGTTATGTGAAAAACACCTGTACTTGTAGTACTATTATATTATTGGTAAATTTTAATATTTGCCTAAATAATAGTACTTTTTCTGTCTATATTTGTTATTGCTATTATTAATTTATTTATTTTTAACTTTTTGTCTATATGTTGTCATTTTGTAAAATAACTTTACAAAAACAATAGATATTGGTATATTATTATGCACCATAAGTAATTTACTTTAAGGTACCTAAACTAAAGTAACCTGTAATAGGTAGAGTAA
>NW_013667306.1:147655-150108 GCF_000517525.1 Limulus polyphemus | reverse complement strand
AAAAAAAAAATTGATTTCAGATCTTTCTTCTCCTAGGTCAAACTAAGTTGCTTGAGGGATTGCCAAAAATACCAATTGCTAAATCTCGGAACCGGGGATCTATTCTTGATATATCTCATCGTTTGGGGGCTCCCAATATACCAATACCCGAGTGGCTGATAGCCATGCCTAAAAATAAACTTCCTCAACCTGAACGTTTAGCATTCCCTCCACCTCCCCGTGGAAAAGGTACAGTTTGTTTGTTATTTAGATTAGGCAGTTTTTTTAATTTTATGTTCTTTGATTAACTGATGTGCATTTGTAAATTTTATTCTCATCAGTAATTACGGATTTTAAAAAATTGGTACTGGGCTTTCATTATTAGCCGTGACATAGCGGCTCATAGAATGGCCCTGAGTTTTTCATGTACAAACTTTAAGCTCTTAGCACTGTCATCTGTTGACCGATTTGAGATCTAATTACAGTTTTGGACTCAAGGTCTCTTAGATTAATTTACTCTAATCCTGCCTAAAAGAATTTCAAGTGCTGGAGCTATTGAGGATTCCCTCTTGTTTCAAGGAAACATATAACTTTTTTCATTTATAGTTTAAATCAGAATGTTTATAATAGTTATAAATATTCTGTGTTTGTTATACAAGTTTAGAAGTAAGCTGTTAAATGTTACTGTATTTATGCTTTTCAGATGGTCAACTCTTAATACCTTGGCCTCATAAGGAAGAAAGCCGATCAGTGGGTATCAACAGTGTGTTACCTACAATTCTAAGGAAACGTGGATATGAACAACAAAATGGAGTAGATGGTAAAGCAGAGTGCCATATTTTTTGGACGATTTTTTTATTTACTTTTTCTGTACTTGTTAGTATTCATAAGTAATTAATCCTCAAACTTTTTTTTCTCTCTCTCTCTCTCTCAGTATTGAAATTAGCTGCCATTAAAACTTAGATTAATTTATTTTCATCCAGAAACCAAAAACCATAGCATTATTATGTGGCAAACTTGGGTTTACTCTAAGCTGTCCCCTGGTGGGACGGTGGTAAGTCTTCGGATTTACAATGCTCACATCAGGGGTTCTGCTCCCTTCAGTGGACAATGAGCTTTTCCTATAAGAAAACACAAATACTCTGAGCTTTATTTTCACAACCCTTGTCATCATAACCTATAGAGAATCCTACTCTATGTGACTTCACCAACAAGGTTTGCACAGAGCTTGAAACCTCCTTAAATTTTGTGATTTTCTTTAAAAAAATCATTAAATGCAAGGATTCCATAAAATGTCTATCATAACTTATCCTTTGGTTTTATATAATGAGCCATTCAGAAGTTTCATGATGTCTATCATATGCCAAGTTTTTTATACTTTAGTTGTTGTCTTAGCCATAGCAGCACTTTTGCTTGGTTTTCGAGAAGCATGATTTTTTTTTTAAATCTTTTCTCTGCTAGAAAACCATTTTCCTATCATGATTTTACGGCATCAGTGTGATAGAGCAAGTTTTGAGTGTAAAGCCAAACACTGTGAGAACGGAAAATGGCAATAAATATTGTATGTGTGTGTATATTCTTTGCTGAAAATATGTGATGTTTGGTCTATTATTTTCATGAACTGAATACTATGTTATCTTTCGTCATGGGGAAGTACATAGTCAATTGAAAGTGGTTAGATCAATGTGAATTCAAAAATTGGGCCAGAGAACAGAAAGGATATTGCTCTATGGTATATTGTGCCATTTTTAGAAAAGTAACAGATCTGTGCAAGATGGATGAAAGTGTGATAAAATCACATATGCAAAGTGAAAGGCATTGTATAAATGTGAAGGCTGTACATTTAGTTTCTTTAGAAAAACCAGCTCAATTGTTTCTTTGGACAGTAGGACAAAATCAGGAAGTTGTCGAAATTATCATGAATTTTTGTTGTTAGGAGTCCTTAAAAAAACAGAAATAGAAGCCTTGAAAAGTCATTAAGAAGTCTTTGAATTTTATCATCATGACTGTGTGCAAACCCTGGCCAAAAAAATATTTAATAAGACTAATGTATAATATTTGCAGTATATGTGTTGATCAGGACAAATGGTAAATTTATTAATTTTTTCCTTTGTCTTTAGGGCCTGCAGCCAAACATCGGGCAGTAGTTGGATCCTCACCAGACCTATACAAAATGGCAGACTTGCCACAAGGAACAATTATCACTCGATTAAATGGACGAGCAAAGATGACTACCATCAGGTTTGGGGGTCGGAAACAGACGATAAGCTTAGTTGATGCTCCAGATGATGTGTACTTTATAGCCACACCTGCTACAAGGCAAGTTTAGCTATAGCATTCCTTAACCAACTTACACCCAGACAGCTCCTTTCACCCACGTTTGTTATTCATCACAGTTCATGTATTTTACTGGTTATTGGAATACACAGCTGTTCCATCCTGACATTTTTCCTTCTTTTTTTCATCATAACTTT
>NW_013667306.1:144690-147274 GCF_000517525.1 Limulus polyphemus | reverse complement strand
ATATATAGATTAGAACTAAAAATAAATTCAAAACTGAAAAAAACTGTTCTTACTTTTATTGATTAGAGTACATTGTTTCATTAGTGGGATACCCATGCATAGTCCGTATGCTACTTAAGTACAGGCTTAAGGAGTGTGTGATGAGAGGTGATTCTGTTAATTACTATAAAACCTTAAAAATCAGCCTTTTCAGGGAAGGGAGCGAGACATTCATAAGATTATTGTATGATAAATTTTTATCATTAAATATAACATTCTATAAAAATTGAAGTGTTTTTTTGTATATTAATATCATGGTTAGTAGTCTATATGATTGCCTAAGTCTAATTATTAACGGTTAATTTTTTTATAACTATATGCCAGTTATTAACTAGGTAATATTGTGTGTTTTGGTTACTAATATGCTGATGCCTTAAGATTCTTATTATTTATGAACATCTGATGTCTGACTAACTTCCATAAAACTCATGTTTATGAGCCTTCTCTAAATGTGATTTATCTAGTGATGACTGTTTATGATTATATACATATATTTATTTTTTTTTAGATGTGAAATATTTACCATTTTTAACGTTGATAGAAAAATATTCCAGTATGTGAAACATTTCTCAAATTATTTTTGGTCACTAAAATGTATATTATATTACAGAAACTTTGTAGTGTGTGAATAGTTACCATTTTTTACTCTCTGTCACCAATAGAAAACTTCGAAGGCAACTAGGGTTGAATGAAGTACGTCGTGCTGCTAGGCGACCAAGTAGAAAATTGTATGTAAAACTTCCACAGTATGGAATCCCTTCCTATCGGCAGGTCATCACACAGGAATAGCCCTGGTTACACGACCTGCACTTACAAGCAGACAGATAAAACTGCAATGAGTAAGAAGGCCAAAATTGTCTGTGTGCTGATAAGGTTTGAAGTTTGTATGATAAGGATTCTTTTGGAATAAAAGACATTCCGTGCAGATGAACAACATTCTGTGTGTTTAAGTGCTTGTAGAGAAAAGGAATGAAAACAAAAGATGGTGTGTTTCTGATCTGACTAGGGAATGATAGACCTTTTAACAAAAAATTGTAGACAAAAAATATCGTTCTTGCTCTGGCCTGAAAATGATAGTGATCTTTACAACAAGTGAATAAAAACAGAGGTTGTATTTTAAAAAACAAAAGGGGTATCATTCAGATTTAAATCTGGCCCAGATAGCTGACAGCTTTATAAAAATGCAGACAAGTATTATATTGTAACGTTGTTGATTGTGTTGTTTACTTTGTAACTTCTAACATTTTGTCTATCATAGACAAATTCACAAAGTTTTCAACATACAGATTTTTAAAGTCAAGAAGATGCATATGTCAGAAGAAACAACAATATTTGTTAGAGATCCCCTCAAGAGGTTTTAAGACTTAAAATTCCCATCCCTTGAATTGTTATTTCATCTACAATATAAGGAAAGGATATACACCGTAGAACAAGGTGGGGACTTTTTTGTTTTTTTATGCCAGTGCCAGGTGGGTCCAGTATTTATACAGATTACCATAACATGGGTAAGCCTGGTGGTTTGGAATATTTGTTCTTGTGTTTGAATTAAATGAAGTTTCTCTTCCGTAACATTTAAATGTCACCATACTGGTAGTGTTATTTTATACCTGAAATGCTTGAACGAAATTTTATTATTATTTTTTAATCCTTGTTCTAACATATCTGTGTATCCAACCTGTATGATAGTTCCAAACGTAACACTGTTTTTCAAGTTGTCCCCTATTGAACACAATTTTTCTATTTAATTTGAGAAAATCAAATTTAAAATATGTAATGGCTTTAAAATTTCTTAAAAGTAAGAAAGTATTGCATCATCAGTTACATTATCATTTTGATGTCCATGTATTATAAATAATACAATTAAATCTATTGGTTTATACAAAATACTTTTTTAAAGGTTGTACTTTCAATTTTTCAATACATTTACTGGTAAATATATCTATCACAGGATTTTTAAAAACCACACCTCTACCTCACCTCCCTTTTAGAAAACATGCCTTGACCTGTTTGGAGCTATGTGTTGTATTTAATATCTTTTCTGAATAATTTTGTCTGGTTTTAGTCCAACAATTAGCTATAAAAATTAGGAAAATTATCTTTTCAATCAGTAATTTATATCAAGATTTAAAAAACTTTCACCAAAGATTAACCAAAGTCAGCTTGTGAGTTTTGGTGGGACTGGGCAGGTTGTTTACATTTCCAATTAAGACGAAATTTAAATAAAGCAGAACCTTGTTTGGAGTGTTATAGATTCAATTAAAATTTTTTTTCCAAAACATAATTAAATTGTTGCATGGTAATAGCTGAATAAAAACTATCTGACTTGTTACTATCTTTTTGTAAAAAAAAAAAAAAAAAAAAAATTTTGCCCATCATAAATAATTTTTAAAAAATGAGCAAAAAAATTAATCAAAAGGCATTGAGCCAAACTTACAAAACAAACTCTTTTTTTTTTGTACTAGTTAGTTTTTATTGCACCTAAGTATTCCTTGTAAATGAGTTTCACTTGGAGTATCATACAAGTTTTTTTTTTTTTTTTTTGTTT
>NW_013667306.1:143532-144680 GCF_000517525.1 Limulus polyphemus | reverse complement strand
TCCAAAAAAAAAATAAAATTTTGCAAGGGAAAAACTGAAAAAAAAATATCTGGCTTTTTTCTTTTTTTTTTTAAAAAAAAAAAAAAAAAAAAAAAAAATCTTGTCCATCATATATATATTTTAAAAAATGAGCAAAAAAATTAATCAAAAGGCATTGAGCCAAACTTACAAAACAAACTCTTTTTTTTTGTACTAGTTAGTTTTTATTGCACCTAAGTATTCCTTGTAAATGAGTTTCACTTGGAGTATCATACTAAGTTTTTTTTTTTTTTTAGTTCAGGTGTAGTGTGTACTCAATTTCATGCCACCATCAGGGGGGGAACTTTTTCCCTTTCTTTTCCCATTAGAGGTTGTTCAGATTCTATTGAAGGGATACTTAGTAGGAACTTGTCAAGTATTTATTTTGTCATTTTGTATAATGCTTTTGCAAAATGTCTCATAATAAAAAGTATTCAAAGAGATAAGAGTTTGAATTTCTTGATTAGAAATATTTTAATAAGACTTTCTGTTTTAATTTATTATCTATTCTCCCTTTCAAAAATACAGATGATGCATTTTTTTTTCTTTGGAATAGTTAAATGAAGACCAGGATATACATAGAATTTAAGGTGTCTGCAGTCCACAGTTTTTATATTTTGTGCTTATATATATATATATTCTGCTTTTATCTCGGGCCACTTTAGTACTATTTTCAAATAATAATGAACTAATTTTTATGTGGTCTTTTTTGGAAAAAAAGAAAAAAAAATCCTCTATTTAAAAACAATTTGTCTATCAATGGGCAATTTGAAGCACTCGGAGTCAACTTAAACAACTACACAAACAAAACACAATTTACTTTATGCCAACTTAAGTCCTCAGATCATTTCACCAATTTCTTTAAATTATTTCAAGAGTGAAATTAGTATTCCTGATTTTATTTCAATTAAGCCTAAAACAGTTTTTTGCATCATACTTGTTTTACAGCTACTCCAAAGGTCCAGAAATCTTTAAAATGTGTTTGGTTGTTGTTGTTGTTTGTTTGTTTTTAAAAGTTGGATAAGCTTATAACCATCAAGTTCTTGTACTTCATTATTCGGTCTATTTACAACTATGTGTATATATATATATATATACACACACACACACACACACACACACACACACAC
>NW_013667306.1:138335-143511 GCF_000517525.1 Limulus polyphemus | reverse complement strand
TATATATATATATATATATACACACACACACACACACACACACACACACACACAAGAATTAAAATTTAAAAAAACAACAGGAAAGGTGAAACCTTAGGTTGTATCATTGTTAAATATTTAACACACACATATATAGATAATAACTGAGAAGTATACTATAAAAGTTACATTCCAGGTTAGCTGTGATTTTATCATTTGTAGTTCCACGATTAAAAAATGTTAACTTACAGCAACTTAAACCCTTCAATTTGCTTCCTTCCATCCAATAATATCATTAAATTTGCAAGATTATCTGAAAATGTTAATCTAAGTATATCAACTTATTTTTTTTCTTGTTGTGTTTAGAAATAGAATTTACAATGATCTTCTCTAGTTTTTGAGAAAGTATCAGTTTCACTGATAAAACACCCTCACCACATTTGATTATTGTACCACTCTGGTAGTCTCCAAGATCTTCCAGCAAATAAAGGTTAATATGTTGGCCTGGCTTTCCATGCCATTTTCTAGAACAATGATTCCCAATGTTTTTGTTTTTTTTCCAACTGAGAACCAGCTAGTTCCAATCCCACAATTTCATGGACCACTTTGAACAATATTACTTTTTGAAAGTACTTTACATCGTAAAACAAATTTCAGTAGTTATATTTTAAAACACGTTTATTTTTTCATTTGTATTGCACATTGACTGAAACCTCCTTGCATAAAAGTGGTTGAGAACCACTTTTATAGGCCATACTATAAAATCCACAAATATCTGTTAAATATTACTTAAACTTTTAGTGAAAATCAACACTTAGATATAACTGACAAAAAAAAAGTAATTACAAAATATATTTAAAATCAAGTGCCTAACTATTTAGTTTATTTTTTGTTAAACTGTTGTGTAACATATAAATTAAACATTTTATTCCAAATGCAATTAATTTTTTTATACTTGATAAAATGGCATGTTTCCAAGTTTATTAAAACGTCTCTAAACTTAACCATTTACCTAACATATAAAGAACTTTCAATATTGAATTTGAACTGTAGCAAGCTGATTCTTATATTGTCAAACTGTGTGTAAAATACTTGCTATAATGTGATAATCTCACTTAATAAAGAGTAATAAAAAACTCTGCAATGAGAATAAGTTTTATTATATTATAGTGTTTTGACCCATAGGTCATCATCAGTCAATACTCTGTTAAAGTTGAACAATGTTAACATGATTCATTTCATAACCAGTTCTCATAGGTAGGAATTAGATTGATATTTTAATTTAAATTTTAACACCTAAAAAAAAAGCCAAACATATATCTGAAAACGTTAACATTATACCTAGAGAAACAAAACAATAATGAAAAGTATAAAACTTTCATTATAAAAAAAACCAGGAATCTTAAACTTGCAGAAAAATTACATGTGATATTATAGATCTTATATAAACCTTTGAAGCCTCCATGTAACAGGCAAACAAATATCAATTTGTCTAACAGACCACAACCACAAATTAAATGTCTTAGTAAAGGCCCTGAAGAACAAAGCAGACACTAATATTA
Source organism: Limulus polyphemus (assembly GCF_000517525.1). Taxonomy (NCBI): domain Eukaryota; kingdom Metazoa; phylum Arthropoda; class Merostomata; order Xiphosura; family Limulidae; genus Limulus; species Limulus polyphemus. The sequence goes on along the minus strand of NW_013667306.1, from coordinate 141,970 downwards.
AAGTCACAAATGTGGATACGATTTTGAATTTTGGTTGTGGGAGGAGATTTTTAGATGGATCCCTCCCCAAGACCTTAGGCACCCTGGCAATAGTTTTATAAACACTTGAAGTGTTATTCTCAACAAATATCTACCACTATCTAAATATCAACATCGATTAACTTTATCCATTAAGTCTTTAAAAGTATTTAGTATGTTACACGCCTAACTCGAACACTTGTAAAAACAGTATAAGTAAGTATTTTTTAATAATACCACTGAAATAAGTTTACGACTTTAATCACCTACTTAACATTAACACCATATATCTACTATCAAAGAGAAGTAAGGCTAATATTATCCCCCAGGTGGGTCAGCGATAAGTTTACGGACTTCGAACGCAAAATTCGGGGTTCGATTCCCCGCGATGGACAGAGTGCATATAGTTCATTGTGTAACTATATGGTGCATAGGAAAAAAATATTTTACTACTATTAAAATGTAATATAATTTAAAAGCTACGTTGATTTTCTTGCATAGAATACGATCTAATTAGGTGGTTATGAACAATTTTCTAATTGTAAGAAAGTGAGTAGCGACGTTTTTCGGTAATTTATGTTTAAACTTTGTTGATCGCTCTTTCAATAAGTGTACGTTTTTAACTGTAATATGAGCTGCAGAATGAGAAAGCTAACATAGATTTTTCTACCAAAATAATTTCAGTGTTCTGAGTGATTGAACACGTGTCATATGTTTTTAATTGTTCTAAAAAATTATGAATGAAATAAGAATCTTGATGCTAAGGAAAGGAACAGGATATGAAAATGAAGAATATAAATTCCGAAGCTTTCGATTAAATGTCTGGATATGGTAAGCTAGAGTTAACCTAATAGTGCAGTCTATGAATATAAATACTGAGTGTTTGTTGTTAAGCGCAAAGCTACACAATGGGCTGTTTGAGCTGTGCCCACCACAGGTATCGGAACCCAATTTTTTAGCGTGTTAAACCCAGATATTTCCCGCGGGGAGAGCGAAATGTTAAGTGTAAGAATAGTCTATGTCATCGTTTTTGAAGTACATACTGGTAACTTCCATTAATACAATTGTATTACAATTAAATTTTTTGAAATTCTAATTTAAGTATAAGTGTTATCACGTTTAATGTTTTAGTTAGATTTTTTCGGTTCAGTATTTGAACCAGAAGTATGTCACACGCCAGATGAGTTCTCTACCAACTGAGCTAAAGGGTTAACTCGCGAGGGCTTGATTATAAGACATTTGTAATTACTTAAACTACTACGTGCATTGAATTTAAGAATTGTCAGACGTACTAATTAATTAAGGCTAATTTTGAAAACAAGTCTTAAACTGACATACATATGTCTTTCTCTATTGTGACAGTTAATAAAACAATTTATTTTTACTGTTAGAAATGTTGAATAGTTACATAATAATAGATATAGCATGAAAAATAAAATTAAAAGAATGCTAATTATGACAAAAAAAGTTTAAATAATTCCGACTCATAAGACGAATGTAAAGTTAAAAGAATCTGATATCAGGTGTATTTTGAAAGGTTGTTCTGTTTAATGAATGAACATTTAAAAATTGCAAAAAAAGAAAACACTTCTGAGTCAGGTACTCGGGGTGTGCAGTGTACCTTCGCTAATTGCTTTTTAACGACTGCACACATACACAGGGTGCATGATCTTAGAAAGATACAAGCACAGTTGTGTTAGTGTGAAAGCAGAAATTACTTTTTAACAAGTGTATCAGTATGTATTGTGTTAGTATATATTTTGGTTTGTGGACATATCGCAATTAATATCTTACCAGATGACTGAGTGGTCGAAAAATATTCCTGTTTAAACCACCCAATGGGCTATTCCCCCTTTCCAAAAAACAACAACAACTAATTCCCCATTCATAGGAAACGTTTATTGTCAGTTGAATAGTCTATACTTGTCTAATGACTGAAATAATCACAAATTTCACCCTTCCACATAACTGCAGGGAGGGGCGAGTCCATCTCAAAGGATTACTCGGATTTTTATGAGTAACTAGACCGACCGTGACCCGTTAGGTCACCCCACTATTCAGAGGTTATGAAAAATTCAAGCTAATTTCAATATTGCACCGAAATGAAGGTTTATTTTGAGATAATTTAATTAAATATTTTCTTTCTCTTCTAACAACTGCTGTAATTTCATTACAGAAGTGGCAAGAAAACCTACAACAATGGCAGCTCGAACAGCAAAATAAACAAAAGAGACTACAGCAGTGGTTGGAGGAGAAAGAAAATAAACAAGAAGATAATACAAGAGCAGCAAAAGAAACAATAAAAACGAGAAAGTGAACGAGAAAAGAAACAAGAAGAGAGACAACAGCAGCTGCAAGAAAACCTGCAACAGTGGCAGCTCGAACAGCAAAATAAACAAGAAGAAAGATTACAGCAGTTGTTGGAGGAAAAAGAAAAGAAACAAGAAGAGAGACAACAACAGTGGCAAGAAAACCTGCAACAGTGGCAGCTCGAACAACAAAATAACAAGAGAGATTACAGCAGTTGTTGGAGGAAAAGAAAAGAAACAAGACTGCCATCAAGTCTGCTAAGCTGTAGTTTGATTTGCTGCTTCTCGTTTCCATTTTTTTTTTCGTTCCACTTCTGACACCAATTTGTTACGTCTCCGTTCGTTAGTTAATTTTCCGTAAATTCGTTCCGACGAAACTTTAGCGACACAAATCCTTTCTTAAATAAAACTGGTTTATTCTTTCCGAATACAACTTTACGATGCACTTAATTTCAACAGTCGCTCTGTAACAAACGCTATAATTCTCAACGAACTTCTCCGCGCTTAACAATATTCTCTCTGACTGCAGTTCAATTACTAATTACCTCCCCGTCGCTTTGTGGCCAGTCTTATACATACAAGACTACACTATATCTAGAAAGATCACGAGATTTAAGGAAAAGACGTGAAAGTTCGAGAATGACGTGGCGTGATAATAGTCACGTGACCTCGATGTCGCAACAATATATATATATATGTTCTCTTAGAATGAAATTTTCTATGCAAATAATTTAATAATTCACCACAGGCAGCTACGATCAGAGCATTTCAAGCTTGTCTTTATTCGTGTTTTGTCACCAACCAAACCAGTACAATTTGAAACTAAATAAAATGTCCAGAAGAAGATCCCATTCTTTAACTGTGGTTTGTTTCTTATGAATTTCGGGTATAGCTACATGAGGGCTATCTGCGCTAGCCGTCCCTAATTTAACAGTGTAAGACTAGAGGGAAGGCAGCTAGTTATCACCATCCACCGCCAACTCTTTTACTAACGAATAGTGGGATTGACCGTCACATTATAACGCCCCCACGGCTGAAAGGGCGAGTATGTTTGGTGGGACGGGGATTCGAAACCGCGGATTGCGAGTCGAGCGCCCTAACCACCTAGCCATTGATCGTTACTATATAAGTAACTATTACTAAACTATGTATTAAAAAACAAACAAACAGGGTTTTCGTGAAAATGTCCAGAAAATAAACATTACAATTATACATGCATTGCACTTTTTTATTTTTTTGTTTTACGATAATCCATATTTGAGAGAGCATGATGGAATCATAGATATCCTGTTTGTATATACATGGGTT
>NW_013667306.1:124580-137335 GCF_000517525.1 Limulus polyphemus | reverse complement strand
TATCCTGTTTGTATATACATGGGTTGGATAAATGTTGTACTTTTAGAACCGTAGGTAGGCTTAGTGTGATATTGTTGTTGGTTACGTGGCTTTGTTTTTGTGTCAACGTCAAGTATTAGAATCACTGCTCAAAGTAATGAAATGAAAAATAACTAAAGGAATATAAGGAAAAAGAAATAGGTAAGAAAATTACTTCATTCATTTAAGGCAAAATTTTAATTCACTTTTAGTTTTAAATCTTCAGTAAAACAGTTTATTGTACTGTTCTTCAGCTCAAATACAAGATCGCTCGCAACGCCCTGCACGTACTACAGCTAATGCTAATAATAATGATTAATAATTTAGTAAAACCGTCTAAAAGCGGGCTTTGTTAATTGTAAAAGAAATAAGGTATTTTTGCTACACCAAACTTTATTAACTGCCGTTATCCACTATTAGTGCTAATATTAGCTTACTACAGCTTAGAAAATATGAAATAAATGTCCAATATGAACAAATGTACAAACGTTAGTAATATTCAGTATTAGTTATACTGTTAGTTCTAGCAGTAAATCTTACAAGTTACATTAAAACTAGAATGGATGAAGGAACTTAGAAGTAGTACTAGTAGTGTGTCTGTGATGTCACAGTGACAGTGTGTGTGTTTATAAATTGTTAAGGACTTAGATTGCCTGGTTGTTCACAACGTTAACCCTATATGCACGAGTGGAGGTCAAAGTGAGTATGCCACGACCTTTCAACATGGTATATTTTTGACAATGAGTATTTGATGTTAGAGTTATTAACATCTCATTTTACCCTACATTGCTGATTTAGTGACAGTTCTTGGTAAAGGAGAGTAAATACCAGATATATCATACAGGGATACTGAAAAAAAACTGTGGATATGCATTTTGGAGATTCTAGGGTTTAAGTAAATGCAATATGCAAACTGTACGGTGGACCAAAGTATTCTTATTCTTTATATAAACATCACTTTGCACTCAAACTTGACAGAGTCTGAGTCTGACTGATGTTGGCAATTCACAGACATATCTTGAATAAATATATTTATGTTATACATCTGATTTTTTGTCTTCAAACAGACTTGTAGTTGTACCTTTTACTAAAAGCTTCCCACATTTCATGTAGATACATATAGTAAATTTGAAACTATGGTCAACATCCTTTCTTCAATAAGGGATCAGTCCAATGGGCTGATCCCGGGTGTATTTGGTTAGTTTAAGCCTTAGCTTAAGTTCTACACAGAAAAAAATTGCCTTACAATGTTTCGTTACTACACAATTGAATTTCAAGTGATAACATGGACAAAATGGCAGTGGCAAGCCTAATATTGCATCCCTATTATTAAAATGATTCTATTGGATTACTTTTCTTTCAAACTTATTTTGTAGAATAGTCAAGTAACTAATGTAATGAAACAGTTTTATACTAGTCCAATTTTCTAAGTTTGTTAAAAAAGTTTCATGGGTTAGAAAATTTTAGGCTAACTTAAAGATGGGAATTTAGTGTTCAGACCATTGTTAACAAGTAACAGAAGAGCCATTATTCAGTCTTAACTGATTGCATGAATTGTGAATAAACACAACATTAAAAAAGTAACACTTAAGTTAAATAGAAAAAAATCAGTGTCTGTATTACAGAAATTTACAGTTACGCTAATCTTGTGATATAACAATGTTTGGACAACAAGGGATCATTTGGTACTTCAAATCTGTTCTTGTCCATTCTTGGGAAAAGTAAAAATTTCAAACTATCAGTTACTTTTAGAAAATCATCAGTTTTCCTCTTAAACTTCTGTCACGTACTGGCCTCTACTACTGCTGATAACAACTCATTTCATGAGTCAGTAACCATGTTAGAAAAATATAATTGTCTGAACTAAAGCCTAGTCTGTCTTTTTTTTTTTCCTAAATCTTAAATTTGGGTCCTCTCAACCTGTTATCTTCAGAATATAACACAAAGAAATCATAAGCATTAATCCTATTGAACCCCTGGATAATCTTATAAACTTCAATAAGATCACCTGTTAGCCTCTCTCTGTTATATAACCCTTCCATCCCCAAAATCATCCTAGTAGCCCTCCTATGAACCCCTTGAAGCAAGTCGATATCCTCTTAGATAAGACCAGAACTGTACAAAGTATTCCAAGAGAGACCTATTTAGTGACTTGTGTAGAGAGGTGGAATTGCTACTTTTGACATGGAATCAAAAAGTCTATAAATACATCCTGATATTCTATTAATTTTACTATTACAACAGAACACTGCTTTAATGGTTTGAATGACTTATACTTATACACTATACAAAGATCTTTTTTTTTTTAGCAATGCTGTTGAGTTGGTTCCCATATATACCAAACATGATTCAAATTATGATAACCCAGGTGCATTACCTTGCATTTGTTGCAGTTAAAGGTCATTTGTTGAATATTTGTCCAACATACCAGTTGAACTAAGTCATTCTGTGGTATCTCAACATCCTCAATACAACTAGAAATACTCAAGAATTTAATTTAGTCATCAAGTTTTACTAATTATGTCCCTATGAACATCATTAATATAAATAAGAAAGAGAAGATGCCCAATAATCTATCAATGACCACTGAGGTATTCCACTTGTAATAAGAGTCCAGTTTGACTGGACTCCATTAATAACAAACTTTTGTTTTTTCCATCCAAACTTCCAAAATACAATTAACTAGTCTCCCTAGTTCCCACAACATGATTTTCTGAGCTAATCTTTTGTGAGGCACCTTATCAAAAGCTTTTTGAAAATCTAAGTTCACCAGGTTCACACTCTTTCCTTTGTCCAGATAAGTAATTTTCATGGAAAAGACAATAGATGAGAAAGGCAAGATTTCTATTTGATGAATCTGTGTTGGTTTCCATCTATGGTATCGTATTTCAGTAAATTATATTGTAAAGCTTCTGTTAACAGATGCCCACCAATGAAAAAAGTAAAAATTTAACTACACCTTTATCTTTCAGGAAATCATTTATCCCCCCCTCCACCACCACCCTCTTAAACTCTTGGAAAATGTTGGCCTTCACTTTTGCAATTGCAGCTTATTTCATAAGACAATCACAATCAGTGGATTATGGGTTTGAACTATGTCACCAAACATGTTTGCCCTTCAGCCATGCGGTTGTTATACTGTGATGGTCAATCCCATTTTTTTGTTGGTACAGAATAGCCCAAGACTTAGCAGTAGGTGGTGTTAATTAGCTGCCTTCCATCTGGTCTATCACTTCTAAATTGGAGATGGTTAGTGCAGATAGCTCTCAAGTAGGTTTGTGTGGAATTCAACAAAACAAACAAACATAAGGCAATCACCTTGTTAGAAAAGTAAAACTTTAAGAAAAATGATGCAATTTTTTTTACCTTGAAGATCAAAATCAGATTTTGTGTACTTGAAACATAGATTGACTGTATCTTGACAAGTATAGCACTTAAACTTGATCTAAGCATATAATACATGGTTTTTGACTATTTCCAATCAAATATCTTATTATTAGCATTTAAGGTCTAACTGCATCGTTGCCTCTCCTAACCATGTTTAGGTATTGGATGATGTTATTTTTAGTATATAATTATTGAATTGGTAAAACAAACAACATTTAATATTTAAGAATTTATGGATGATTGAACTGGTTCAATGGTATGTACCTTCATATCTACTGGACTCTCGAATATTTTCATTCCGGAAACAGAGGAAAATGTATTTTACCTCTGACATTTCCAATTTGTTCCTAACTGAAGTATTTTAGTAGCAGTAGGATGTTATGGTGAGTATAATTTCAGGAAAGTTTAAAAGAGCTTCCAAAACAAACTTGAGGTTTGTAATGCTTTAAGTATTTTAGGATACAAAGTTGTATTTTTTGTGTGATATCCCAGATTTGAACAAGTATCAACTTACTGAAATCAAATCTCATTTGTCAACATCAAATTTTTCCATCTCCATTGCAGAGTATTAATATATGCTTATTACGTTTTCCAACAGTTTTATGCATTCAGTTTAATTAAATGGTGGGACTTGTATATAAAGGTGTGTGGGTCTGTTCCCACAAAATGGTACAAAATGAAGCTTTGAAGTAAACAAGTCCATTTATTTTGAAAACCTTGCTTTATGTGTCCTATGCAAGACTGAGAGTGCAGAAGACACAAGTTTCCTCAAGTCAGAAGATTCATGTGCAAAGAAATTCACTTTCTCACTAAAAGGGAAGAATATAGGAACAAGGAATATATAATAGTATTGAGTTTAACAAGAAATGATTTTACAGTATCCAACTGGGAAGTACCACAGAACATTTTAACAAAAAACATCATCTACTAAAGGCTCACAAGTGGTGAAATATTGCCAGTACTCACTGGTACTGAGTACCGGAATTTTTTTTTAAGCCAGTACTAGTACTGGGACATATTTGAGCTGCTTCATTAATTTTATGTTTACATGTAGATTTTTTCTTTCCAAAAATAGGTCCACTTCTCTCAGCTGAGTACCTCTACATTTTTTTTGGGAATTTCACTCCTGGATGTCTTGCTACTCCAAAATTCCCTGAATTAGAAAAGTTATCAAACTAAAATTCAGTCATCATGTAGTACGTATGATAGGATCCATTTTTTTTTTCGTCACGATAATGACTCAAAACAGCTTTTACACAAGGTAACAAATGTTAATGCAGGTCTTAAATTGAAAGAAGCCGTAGAAGAAAATGGATGTCTAAAAGTGGACTGGGGGGGGGGGGGGAGAGTGGTTGAGGTAAAATACCCTATTTTGTTAGACAAAATGTGACATGTCCCAAGGAAAAAATATACTAATTATACTAATGATGAAACCCCAAGTTGGAGTACAAAAGAACCAGTCTTATGTTCATGATGCATCAGGTCTGATATGAAATTCTTTATGTTGATTGAAACCCCGCTACTAAATCCAGAATCCCCATGTTATCAGAGAAAGTAGTCGTTATTAACGGAATGACAGTAGTTCAGGAATTGGGAAAAGTAAAGGATGTGAAACATGCTGACTTAGTTCAACACTTCTTACAAAGATATGAAACTTTTGTTTAGAGATTTCTGAAGCACACCACAGCTTCAACCAATACATGGAAAAATTTCATAGGTGCAACAATAAATAGAAGTTGAGAAAAGGCTACTCCAATGGCACAACTTATAGAAGATCAGAACAAAATTGACAATGTGTTGGCACAAAGATTCCTTTCACACGTCTAAACAAAAGACAGGCTGACAAGAGAAGATACTGTTACGACAGCGGAAGTCACATGACGCTGCTGGCGCATGCATGCCTGAGTTTCTCAAATTATCGGGGAAGTCCGCAAATTTTGGAGATGCCTCTTTGTTAGTATATAAACCTGGCAGGGAAAAGCCAGGGGATGATAAAGCGAACAGTAGTTATAGTGAGTTTTGGGTAATTTACAATTCTGTTTCGAGCTAGTGTGTGTTTTGCACTCATAGAGAGTGAAGTTATTGAGGTTGTGAATCGTTGTGATTTATAGCGTGTGCTATAACAGTTGTTAAGTTGAAAGTGATGAGAAATGTACTGACTGTGGAATTACTGTGTACTAAAAGTTTGTATCGAGGAAGAATAAACTGGTTTAATCAAGAAAGGACTTGTATCGCTGAAGTTCCTCAGAAAGAATTTCTACAGGAAATTTACAAACAAGCAGATACGTAACAATACTAAATAATTATGCCATGTCTGGAGACATAATAGTTATGTCAAGGGAGAATGTAGCATCAAACAACTTGAATGTTCAACATCTTTGTAACTCACAAAAGAAAGCTGACAGTTGGTTACTCTTACATACAGCCAGAATGAAAAGGGTTGTAAATATCAGAATAAGCCTTGTTTGTAATGTCCATAAACCTTACAATGCTAGAATCAGATTCATATTTTAACAACTTAGAAAAAAAACTAACAGTCTATTGTTTCCATGTCATTTCTTTTAATTCTCTACTTAATACTTTACTATATGCACAACCTATATGAAAAATATAGAAAAATGAGGTTAGTGAGTAAAACTGAAAGTACTTAAAGTGTATCAACAATGCATGCTGCTAAATGATTTAACATGTTAACATCTCATCATAATATACTATTGATATTATATTGAAGTAAGCAGTTTTTGAGATTTAAGAATGATTACTACACTTGTATGATGAGATGAACAAAACTTATAAAAAGAAAGTTAGTTATATTTTTAGCATTAATTAAAAAGTATTAAAATATGTACCAAACTTGCATTGAGTTTCTAGTTTGAGTTAGTAATTGTTGTAAACCTGTTTTTGTTCTTATAGTTAATCATTTTGTTTTGATAGTTTTACAAATAATGGTAATTACTAACATTGCTGCTAAGTAAGTAAATTAAAAAATGTTGAGAACTATTAGTATGTTTAAAAAAAGTCATCTAAGAGTAAGAAAGTATGAAAATGAAGAACACTAGATAAGGTGTTTGGGACATGAATTTTAAAATTGCAAAAGCAGACATACTATCAATGAGAAAGTGATAATAGGGAAAGTAATGGGCAATGAAAAAATATATAATTATTCAGATTTGTCCTATGAATATGTGTGTAAATATCAGTGTAGTGATAATGATGATGTTGTTTCAAGGAAATCACACGATTTTCAAAAAATAACAACTACAGGTGATGCACATGCACACACAGATGTCAAGCATATCTGAAGAAGGTGTCCCCTTCCTAATACTACAAAAATAATTTGTTAATATATTTATGTTACTTTTTTAGTTATTAAGGTAATAGTATCTCCATATGACTGTATTGTTACAGACCAACTTGTTAGATCATTCGCTTGTTGTATAAGACAAAAAGAATCCTTTCCCAACTGCTGTTATCTCATTATTGCAGTCCTTACCCGTGAGAAGTACGTGACTTTGCTTCAAAGAACAGTTTGTAAAAGATAAAACAATGGCTTGTAATAGATGGAACTGATTAATAAGGAACTTAGAAAAATGTCTTTTTGTGGATAGGTGAACATTTGAGTATGCGAGTGTGTCATGATATAAAAGACTGTTTAGTTTAGATATTATTGATTAATTTATTTTTGTGGGTGAATATTTTATTATTGTTTAGTTTTTGTTATAATAAGAGTTAAAAGCAGACGGTTGTAGGAAGTTTTGTTAATAATTCATTGATGTTGAGGCTATCGAACGTCACGTGCAATACATTGACGTCGAGAATATAGAAGGCGGGCAGACGATTAAGTAATAAAGATATAAAATAGTGTGAGATGAGCAAAAACAGCAGACAGATAATAGCAAAAAGATTGTAAAGTTACAGGCCATGGAAAAGTTCGGCGTGAAGTTAACTACCGTAGAAGTGATAGGCCTATGTTAGAGTAGACTAACAAGAGATAAGAAGAAGCATCATTCTGTCAAAGCATGATTGTAAAGTAATTGAATCAGCCCGAGTGCACTTTGACAAAAGAAACAGAGGATACTTAGAAAAAAGAAGACCAAATGATTACGGTAACTGTGCCACAATTGTAACTTAAGTGAATCACACAGAATACTAGTGCGATAGTATTAGATAGTTCGGCTTGTCAACTGCAATTCTGAAGTAATTGAATAGGCCTAAGTGGAATTTTGACAAGAAGAGAACTATATACAAATATAGTTTATGATATGCCTATAATCTCTATAGTGTGAAGAATTTGTTGTACATACGTGTAACTTGTTCCGAATATCTATATTATTTTGAATACAAGTGAAGTGCGTGCTGTTTATTTATCGTTAACAAATCACAGACACCTACTGTAGAAGAATCCTAAGCCCAACAACAACATAGAATATATTTAAAACTGTGTAGCAAATTACACATAGTGGTTTGTTGAAAGAGATAACAAGAAGTTTGTTGTAGGTTAAACCACCAAGGAGTTAACTACATATATATATATATATATATACTGTTGTGGATACAACGTTTCGGGCAATGCCCTTCTTCAGGTATCACTAACTGAACCGATATACATATGGTGGTTTGACTTACAACATACTTCTTAGTATATATATATATATATATATTTATACTATTAAGAAATGTAAGTAAAAGTCTTTTATTTTGACAATTGGCGAAACAAAAATTTTTATTTTCAATATTAGCAGAGTGTGTTTTGAGACATACTTAGGAAGAAAACTGGTTTAACCAGAGAATTACTGCAATAAAATAAGAAAAGTGGCATCATATGTATTTATATAACATAAATTACTATTTAAGCTTCGTATAACTATTAAGTTTCAAATTTTTTATATTTGGTATTCATAGAAATGTGGTCATTTGGATATAAGAAGACAGGTGCGTGTATTCCAAGTGTGGAATTCGAAATTTAAGATTTAATATATATATATATATTTATTCAAAACATTTAGAAAATTAAAAGCGTGTAGTTTAATTATCATGAACGTGGGCAATATGGCCCCCAGGGGCCACGCCATGTTTCTAAGGGGCCACACGTGAATGACGGAAAATTAGGGGGCCACCGAAACTTCACTGCCCGAATAAAATATTTAAAATTCAATGAGATGTTCTCTTCTCCCCGTATCCCCCACAGCTCAGAAGTCAAGTTACCAGAGATGTTCTCTTCTCCCCGTATCCCCCACGGCTCAGAAGTCAAGTTACCAGAGATGTTCTCTTCTCCCCGTATCCCCCACAGCTCAGAAGTCAAGTTACCAGACGCGACTAGTACTCGAGTAACAATCATAATTCCCGATTGGGGGGTTGGTCCATTTGGGGTGAATGCGGTTGATGTTGACATCATTACAATAATGTCTCATCAAACTGCAGAGTGATATAACAGCCCAAGCTAGATTCAAACGTGAGAAACATTGTTTCTGGATAAGTAGTGAAATAGCTAATAAGTTTCCACAGCTCTGGGAGAAGGCAAAGTTGTATTTTATCACTTTTCCCATATCTTATCTGGTTGAATCTGGTTTTAGTCGGATGACTTGTTTGCTATCAAAAATACGTAACTGCCTTGATATTGTGAAGAGAGGTGATCTTCACTTATCACTGACCACAGTGCAACCGGATGTTCAAAAACTTTCAAATGTTCATCAGGCCCAAGGATCACACTGAATAAAATGTTAATGATTAACAGAATATTTTTTACTTGTATGAGTAAACAGTATGTTATAAACAAAATATTTAAAAACAATACAATATTGTAAAAATAATATTATAAATCAACAGTGTGGAAATAAAGTAACGTTTTCCCCAAGTAACAGCGTCTACGAAGGGTGGGGCCACAGAGATGAATCAAACTCGGAAGGGAGCCACAAGCAAAAAAAGGTTTAGAAACACTGCACTGGATGACTGCAGTTTAGCTTATTAGCATGTCCCTTTTTCAAGTGGGACTTGACTTTTTTTTCTCCAAGTCAAGGTAACTTCTGAAATATAATTTAAGCCAGAAAATTGATTGCTTTCGTTTTTATCATGTTTAACCAGTTATATACACATACACACTGGTAAATATACTTTGGAATATAATCAACATGGGATGGATGATTTGAGATGGCCCCTTTGCTATTACAGACATCTAAGTCCCCAATGATACATTACGTTTATTGGTTTCGATTAGAAGAATGTTTTGTTTCTTAGTTTTAGCCCGTTCTGTTTCCGTGACCGCTATGTGCCTCTGGAGGATTTTGTTGGAGCTCCTTTTCCTTGCATTTTTTTGACTGATTATTCAAGCGAGCAACTGCGAAGTATACACGGTGCATGAGGGATTTATATGTATAGACACACACCGAGAGAAAATTAACGAACGTGCACGTGTGGTATTCTCAGGTGCTTTGATTATCTCGCAGGTTAGAGTAGTGCCGCAATAACGAGAGATGCGACAGGAAGTGTTTGGCAGGTTTAACCCATTAACAGCTGATTCGCCATATAGGGTACGGTCCGCCTCCGGCGGTTCATTACGAATGTGCTGCATACAGTGTACGGCTCGCAAAATTTCCATGCGCGTTTAAAGCAGCCGCAGTCAAAGGGTCAAAACTGAATTTCGGACTTGCTGAGTTGAAGAAAAGAAACAAAACACGGTGTAAGATTAAGTAAAACGTATTTTTTACGTACAACACCAAATATTAATTCATAAAGACGACGGATAGGGCTTCTAGATTACTGTTGTGAGATTCTACAAGGAGTTCTGGATAAAGATTGAGAGAGTGTAACGTTATTCTTCTCATATCAAAGGCTGGTTATTCCATGGGTGAAAGTAGGGATAGTTCAACCTTCAGGCATTTAAAAACTTAATCACAGTGATGTTACCAGAGAAAGCAGATGTAAGATCTAAAAATAAAACTCTCCTAATGTTGCCCATAAGAAACGTCTAAAAATATCTAAGTAGAACACACACCTTAATCATGTGTAACCAGCACACGAAATGATATCAGTATTACATAAGGCAGGTTTCCTATATGTGAAAGTATGTAAGTGCTCTAAAATTTCGTATCTTAGTTTATCTTTTTAAACCAAGAGGAAAAAATATTGTACTTTACTAAGTACTACATTATAAAGTTTTGGTATAACATGAACTATGTGTCTCATTTTTTTTTTTATTCCTGTAAACTCCCAGTGGAGCATAGGGCCGCGACAACAACTCGCCAACAGAAGTTGTTGTTGCAGTTACTTGTAGCAGGTTGGTTTTTACGGGGTGGAGTTGCTAGCCCCGCGCCCAACTATCCTCCTTTCTCATCCTGGACTTGGGACCAGGCAAAGGCGGAGGTTGGCATGTTTGGTGTGACGGGGATTCGAACCCGCGACCCTCAGATTACGAGTCGAGCGCCCTAACCACCTGGCCATGCCGGGCCTGTGTCTCATAGTATATACTTTTGCAACTGGTATTAAAATCGGCACGTTTAATCGAGCATTGAGTGGTATTCTGCCATGGACGCAGGTGTGCAATAAAATGGCATCAGTAATAACATGAAATGGAAAACAATTTTTATTACGTAAAAAGACATAAACATATAATTTCCCAGTAGGTTTGTTTTTCTTTCGATTAGTGTGTGTGTGTGTTCGAAGTTAAGCACAAAGCTACACAATGGGCCATCTGTGCTCTGCCCACCACGGGTATCGAAACCCAGTTTCTAGCGTTGTAAGTCCGAAAACATACCGCTGTGCCACTGGGGGGAAGGGGCGCTTTCGATTAGAAACAGTACCATATTTTGTGCACCATTTTCCCTACACTTCATTATTACTGGTATCATTTTTTTTTACTTGTATTCGTGAACACTTACGTACAATACTTTTTTCTTCTGCTCGAGCAGAAGATAAGCTTCTTGGTCATTGTAATGTATTTGTAATGGCTAAAACATATTCAAAAAAATACATAGGTCTTCCAGCTGTGAAACTTGTACTTGATACGTATAAATGAAATGTGCTAGATGTGTTCAACATATGCATAAAGTCAGCATTTTTTTTAATATTGTTAGGGAAATGTTTCTGTTGTGTCTGGTTGATGAAAATTGTTGTGAAATTTAACATGTTTTCAATGTTAAAGATCACCTTACAGGTTATTTTCAGTCATTTTTCAGAGATTCAGAGTATTGTATTTGTAAAGTATTTAAACAAGTACTTTCAGACCAGGAGAGAGGGATATGAATTAGACAAATACGTTCCCTATGCTTAAATCTAGTGGTTAACTTGCCGGATTCGGGTTTCTAGAGGTAATGCTACTGAACACGCATCGGACTTTCAGCTCTGGCGTAGTATGAAAGTAATAGTCAATCTCGTTATTCAGTTCAAAGAGGTGGATAAAACCTTTGTGGCTGTGCATGATGTTGCTGCTATTTGCCCTTCCTTCGAGGGATGGATATACCGGAATCTTAAGTGTTTCTGACATATTTGTTTAGACCTAGTGCGCATAAAATGCTGTTCAAATTGAAAATTCCAAAATCCTAAATAGTCCTCACTATGAAAACCAGTGGTATCATTGAAAAGGTTTTACAACTGAAAGCTGCTGTTTCAAACATACTGTTTCAGTTTTCATATACAATACTGTATATTTTAATTATACACTGGTCAAAAACTATGAAAAATATATGTTTATTTTATACACTTTTAATTTCTGCAACACATTTTGTCAAAACGCCCTTACATATCTCTCAAAAATGGTATTGAAACTCATAATTCTGAACTGAAAGTTAAATTTTTTCCATACCAACCGCCCCAGCATGGGCGTCCGCGAGGGGGAGAGGAGAGGGGCACTTGCCCCTCTGGAAAATGATAAACATAATTGTTTTGATATTCATTCAGCATGTGTATAGGATTTTTTTTTATTCAATTCACAATGTCAAACTACCCCCCCCCCCCCAACCTGGAAAACTTTGTCCCTCCCTGGAAATATTTCTGTGGCTGCCCATGCGCCCTAGCAACGGAATTCATGGCAATTCTCAACCTATTTGATGGTAATTTTCTCAATTGTTTTGACACAAGCTCCTTGCATAATAAAGTGGAAAAATACTTTAGGGAATATACCAAAACATGGGTTTTAAAAGTGATGGAAATGGGGGGTACACGCCGTGTATCTAGTTTTGCATTTTTTTCCCCATTGGTTAAGTTTGGTACCACGGAAGATGTTTATTAACCCTATCGTCACGGGTCAAAGGCCATGTCATCGCGTTTGTTGACTTACATTCAAAATTTTATTAAACTCTATTTTATGAATTTATGTCAATAAGTTTGGTATGAAATTGTAGACTATAATTTAAAAG
>NW_013667306.1:122909-123870 GCF_000517525.1 Limulus polyphemus | reverse complement strand
GTCTATAGTTTTTTTACGAATTAGGAACTCAAATATCCGATATTATCAAGCTAGAATATAAAATACAAACCTCCTATCTTTTCTATTTGCTTTTTTATACCTATTACCCATTGCTCCTTCTAAACGTGTACCTAGTTCCTAAAACCCATTTCCTTTCCTGCTTTTGTGATAGTCTGACATTTGTGATGTAAGGTTCATGCTTTTCCTCTCTTCTTAAGCTTTAAATTGATGTATAATTTAGTTGAGTAGTGTTATTAGTTTTTACGATATTGTGTTTTTAGATAATCTGAATTCGAGCTCATTAAGATGCGCATACTAATGAAAGAATTTGCATAATTAATTGGAAGTGAATTGTTTTGTCTTACTTTCAAGTTCACCAAACTTTCAGGTCCGTAGTTTGTCCTAGAGTCCACAATTAGTAATCCACACATCAATGGGTTATAAGCACCTTAAAAGTTAAGATTATATGTTTAAGTTGTACACTTCTCAAAAGTTAAGAGTGTATTGGTCAATAATAAAGAAAATTGTTGATGACTTTGTTGAATAGTGTGAAGATGGTATAATTGGGGAAACCATTATTATTGTGTATATTGACTGAGGGTATTGATTTGTAATTGTGAAAACAGAGGTTAGAGTAATCATAACTGGGTAATATTTTTATAACTAGGCAGTCTTTTTATAGCTGAGCAATAAATAAAACAGTTGGAATTTCCACAAAAATGATATGTTTCAGATTTAACCAATAAAAATTACAAACAAAAAGGAGTAAGTTTCAGATTTAACCAATAAAAATTGCAAAAAAAAGAAGTAAGTTTCAAATGTAAAACAATCAAAAAAACAAACGTAAAAAATATTTGTTTTTCTTTAGTAAAAATATCATGAGTGTTGCAACAGAAAAACAAGGTACTTTCATTGATAACTGCGTCTACAAAGAAATACTTCAATAAAACCTACTCTGTAA